>NW_020174269.1:890611-910043 GCF_003031525.2 Neophocaena asiaeorientalis asiaeorientalis
TAACTATTTTCCAGGAACAGAGGGCTCAAGGTAAAATTCAACATTGTCAGCGCTAATCTAAGAGTTTTACATGCATTCTCTTATTTAATCCTCTCCACATCTCTACTTGTTAAGTATAGTAGTACGGTTAAGAGGGTGCCAATAACACAAACTTAGACAAGTTACTTCAGCTTCATCTTTGTCAAAGGGGGTTAATAACAGTTCTGACCTCATAGGGTTGTTGTGAGGGTTAAACAAAGTAATACACACATAGATGCTTCTGGGGCAGAGCGAGTGTTCACTATACCACATTAATATTTATACCACTATACCACATAATATAATAATTACTATAATTATCCCCATTTTTCAAATGAAGAGAGGGTATGTAATTTATCCAACTAAGTAGAGATTAACTCCCCCCCCAAATTACACACTTTTATCCTCTCTGTTGCACTCCCCATGTGGGGAAAAAAAAAGATAAGGTGGGAGAAATGTTAGACAAAGTTGTCATAGATTTTCCAGTTACTGCCTACAATTCGAGAAGAAGGAACAGAAGCACTTTTTTACTTTTCTCTAACCTGAGGGATTTTGAGTCAGTAGCAGAAAGAAAACACTCTTACCTCTTAGAATTGTCATCATGCTGCTAGCAGAGTCTGTGATCACCCCAGGCTGGTACTGGGGCTGCAGCCAAGAGCCCCTCCCTCCCTCCCAAGTTATCAAGCCCTCCAGAGTATCCCCATTCTAACTGGGGCTGTCCTTTATTTCTAGATGCAAGAAGGTTGTAAAATTCTGCAAAACGGTTGTGATTTATTTTCTGCTAGACCAATTAGCAAAAGCTCTCTACATACTTCATCATTTTGGTGGTTGTTTTGTTGTTATAATATCAGTAACCTTTAATAATTTTGTTTCTTCTCTCTTGCTCTACCTTATTTTCTAGGGGGAATAAGTAGGAATATCAATTATCCTTCTCCCTCCTCCTGGATCTGACCAAGTTCTGGAAAATCTAGAGCCTAAAATGTTGGTTGGATTTTGATAAGGATAGGGGATTATTGGTAACTTCTTAGGCATGATCACTGGCATACCTATTTTATTTGATATCTGGAGCTGATCATTTTTAAACTCCTAACTCTCTATACAACAAAAAGTTTTCAGTAATCATCATGAAATCAAATTGATCATAATGGCCAGAAAAAGCAACAGTGTATTTTTAATTTATTGAACTTTGTATGTACAAAACATGTCAGTAAAATAAAGAAAAAACAAAGATTATATACCCAAAAATGTAACAAATTAATCCTATTTAATTACATTAATTTTAAGGGAAAAAATTATACCAACATATTGGTCTTTCACAGTAATGAATGATAACATTACATTACCCAAAAACTGGATTAGCCTCTTGGTGGGTCTGGAGCTAAAAGACTCAACCAAGCCAAAGATTGAGAGAAGGAAGGAAGGACAGAGCAGGTAAAGAGGAGAACACTGGGGATCTTTCCCAAAGCAGTGTCTCCCAGAATAGCAAAACTGGGTAAATTTTAAGCTAAGGCTATACACATATTCATGAAGGGCCTTGGGCGGTCTATAGAGTCTAAGCTTTAGTGGATTGAAGTTCCCAGGGTCAGAGAAAAGGTCAAACATCATCATCCCTTAGGTTCCAGCTGACCTAGTGATTGAGCGCTTCAAGCTAATCTTTATCGTTTAAACAGAACTGGGAGTCTTTACAATTAATAATATTGTCTTTGCTGTTGTTACTTCTCTTGCCTTGTTTCTGCATTCTTTTATCCCCTTAAGATCATTAATTACTGAGACCTGTTCAAGGGCAAGCATTGTGACCAGGCTTAGATAACACAGTGACTTAGGCTAAAAATGGTTTCTCTTATGTCAAGAAAGCCGTGCCTGGTTTTCTTTCTCCAGGAAGCCCCTACTTTATCTACTTACAATTAGAGATTAACTGCAATTAAATAAGAAGAATTCCAACTAAAATAAAACAGTTTCATGTATGAACTAAAACTTGTTAGCTTTCTGCTCAGAAGTTCCAACCTGCTC
Source organism: Neophocaena asiaeorientalis asiaeorientalis (assembly GCF_003031525.2). Classification (NCBI taxonomy): domain Eukaryota; kingdom Metazoa; phylum Chordata; class Mammalia; order Artiodactyla; family Phocoenidae; genus Neophocaena; species Neophocaena asiaeorientalis. The sequence continues at coordinate 892,640 of NW_020174269.1, forward strand.
CAAGTCACGAGTTTTAGTGTCTGTCCCAAACCCTTTATGAGATCAAGTCTTTATGAAATTAGGCGTAACCCACATCTGAATTCTGTCCACAAAACTAAAAGTTGTTTAGGTATTAGAAAATGTAAAATTACCGGACAAAAATATTTCACCTCCCAGTTCAAACTATTTCACTGTTTTGAGTTTTAAACCCAAATAACAACTCCAAGCAGTCACATAGAATGACGGAATTATAGTAATTCGAGTTCTCTTTATCTTTGCAGTCATTATGCCATCATTGTTCATCTACTGTCTAGATGCAGAAATATTAGTACCACTGGGATCTCAGACACGAGCTGTCTCCCTCATTCACAACCCACCCAATATAGCTCAATAATTCAAAACCTTTAGGAATTTACAAAATGAATGCTTGTAGTTCAGGGCCAACTGTGTAACTAACAATTCTCTATCTGCCATTAGAATACAACGTTTATTTAAATATAAGCAATAAAAGGTGCTAATTTGAAGTTTATATGTATTATTCAACACTATAAAGCAATTTTTTACAACTAAACAAAAAAATTATTTTAGGGAGAAGTATTTTATCACTGACATTGTTTAGAATTGCCAGTGCATGGTCGGTTTTTTGTTTTGTTTCGTTTTGAATTTATTTATTTTACTTTTGGCTGCGTTGGGTCTTCTTTGCTGTACGTGGGCTTTCTCTAGTTGTGGTGAGTGGGGGCTACTCTTCATTGCGGTGCGTGGGTTTCTCATTGCAGTGGCTTCTCTTGTTGCAGAGCACAGGCTCTAGGCACGCAGGCTTCAGTAGTTGTGGCACGCAAGCTCAGTAGTTGTGGCACACAGGCTTAGTTGCTCCGCGGCATGTGGGATCTTCCCAGACCAGGGCTTGAACCTGTGTCCCCTGCATTGGCAGGCGGATTCTCAACCACTGCATCACCAGGGAAGCCCTGTGCTATTAATTTTTAAAATGTCTCAAAGTGGGGTTTTTTGACCAACATTTTAGGATTTAAATACAAGGCAAGGAATGAGTAAGAAAAAAAATAACATATAAATAAAGGAGCATAGTTTTCAGGAAGTCGAGAGATGTAGTCTATTATTAGGGAGTCTTCATTCCCTGTTTATGTTAAATCTAACCACAAAGACAGGGCTATATGAAACCTCAACAAATTGAGTTTAAATCAGTGGAAAACTAAGTGATAAAATTTTGCAACTTTTTTCAGAGTTAAAACAAAGGGAAAGAGAATTTCCTGGCATCATGCCACAAAAACTTGATTCAATATTTTTTAAAAATATAAATTTATTTATTTATTTTTGGCCGCATTGGGTCTTCATTGCTGCTCGTGGGCTTTCTCTAGCTGTGGCGAGTGGGGGCTACTCTTCGCTGCGGTGCGCAGGCTTCTCATTGCAATGGCTTCTCTTGTTGTGGATCAAGGGCTCTAGGTGCGCGGGCTTCAGTAGTTGTGGCATGCGGGCTCAGTAGTTGTGGTGCACGAGCTTAGTTGCTCCGTGGCACGTGGGATCTTCCTGGACCAGGTCTCGAACCCGTGTCCCCTGCTTTGGCAGGGGAATTCTTAACCACTGTGCCACCAGGGAAGTGCAGGACTCACACATCTTGTTTTCTACTCCCAACTCAGCCACATAGAATTTGTATGGCTTTCTCACCTGTAAAATGAGCATGAAAATACTGACCTCATGTTTTTATAAAGATTAGCAATATGCTGCACAAAACCTCTAGGCCAGGGAATTCCCTGGTAGTCCAGTGGTTAAGACTCTGAACTTCCACAACAGGGGCATGGCTTCGATCCCTGGTCAGGGAACTAAGATCCCACATGATCTGCAGTATGACCAAAACAAACAAACAAAAACCTCTAGGCCAGTGTCCGGTTCATGGTGGGCAATAAAATATTATGCTTACCTGGGAATTCCCTGACAGCCAGTGGTTAGGACTCAGCGCTCTCACTGCCGGGACCCCAGGTTCCTGGCTGGGGAACTAAGATCCTGCAAGCTGCATGGTGTGGCAAAAAAAAAAAAAAAAAGTATATCTGTTTATTTTAAATTATTTCGGCAAGATAAAAGAAGGCTGGAAAAAAGAGGAAGGATAGTGTTGGCGAGTTTTTCGTATAGCAGAGGAAATAGACTATTCTAAGCCTGTCTAGATGGCGGGCAGAAGTTGTAAGAAAGCATATCTCTGTCCCCAGGAAAAAGTGTTTGTTTTGTGATTGAGTAGGCAAAGAGTGGAAAAGTTCCTTGATAAAATATTGAGCTCCTTATTGCTGGCCACCTTTGATGACTGAGAAGTCACATAGTAAGGACGTTGTAAATTAGATTCATAGTGGTTGAAGGTCCCTTCCAAATCCTGGGTTTTGTGATCTGATATCACAGAGCTACCTCCTCTCCACCTATACCACATTTCTGAGGTTCAAAGCCCATAAAGTGAAGAATTACTGGGTACTGAACTTTTACCCATAAAGCCCCTGCTTACCTCCCAAACTGGGGAGAAGAGGACCATTTACAGACCATGCCTATCAACTAGGAAGAGTTGGTGGAGTTAATCTAACCATTTGTTTCTTATGTTCAAAAACATTCAGAAGTGTGCCTCGAACTACTGTATTTAACTTTCTCTCTCCTCCTGGTCCATTCTTTCCTTCCGCTCACCGCAGGCCAGGTGTCCCCTTCTACCTCTGAACCTTCTCCAACATTCTACTGTATGTCAGGACACTTTCATCTTCCCCTAACTTTGCCACCTAATCACAGATACAACTTCTGACAGCCCATTTTCCTCTACAACTTCTAGTTAAAATCACCAAGAAGGTAGTTTCACATATTAAGATAGAATAAAAATGTTAAGAATCAGCTGAGAAATATGAAGACTTAAAGAGGATATGACTGCCATGTATGTGGTCATGAAGTTTTAGAAACAAACAAGTATTCATCAAATTTCACATTATGAAATAAGTTATGTCTCATTGAGCCTGAAGTAGTTCATTTTAGGTCTAGAAACTTCTCGGGATGGCTTTATGCAAAGACGGATGGATGACTGTGATGTAGACATCTTCTCTATCCCTCCCCTTCCTGTAACCCCAGACCACTGGCCCCCCTTCTCTAGGAGGCTGACCTCTATGAACTGCCACCATGAACTCTCCTACACTCTGGCTTCCTGTTGGGTTTGACCAATGCAGAGCACTGGCAAGAGATAAAGGAAGGGAAGAAAGCATGGCCTGGGTATTAATCTCCTGCTCCCCCCATGTGGGGGTCACTAGAGGCTGGGTGCCTCCTTCCACCAAAGATCTCAACTCCTGTCAAGTGGTCCTCTTCACACAGCCCTCTCTCCGTCTCCAGTTCTAGGAACCGATCCCACCTCTTGCCATTAGGGACGGCTCTGCTACTAGTGTCTACGTCTTGTGTTTCCCTACACCTGTCTTACACCTTTGTTCATCCTCCCTTCCTAAACTCTTCTTGAATGATCCCAATTTGAATATGCAACGTTTTTCATATCAGAACCCTAACTAATATAACAACCATCTCTATTGGTACCATCATCAACATGGTACTCACCCAGTTTGAATCTTTTACCAGTGAGACATTGTGCTCAGTTGGATATATGATAGGGCATAGAAGAGAGTGCAAAAATAAGGGTGAGGCCTAATACATATTTAGCACAAAGCTTGACATACTCCTGCTGGAATGTGGAAAAACTTGGCCTCTTGAGCTTATGAGTGAGCACATACAGAGCAATAAATTCATCCTCAAGGCTGAAGGGTAACCAGGGGAAAGCATATTTAGTACGGACACTTTTATGGACAAGGCTATACTGTAGCAGTGATTGATTGTAATCATCGCTGGCTTGCTTAGCATTCATTTAGTCTTTTAATGGTTTCAAACATATCACGAAAACTTGTAATATTTGAAATAGTGTCTTGAACTCAAAAATATCAAGAATCTCCGGGTTTAGTGTTTAAGCCTTGGGTAATACTCATTGCGTAAGGTCTTCTTAGAAATTAGGATTAAAATGTAAATTCATTTGGAAGAAGTAACACTAAGGGATTAAATGCATAAGGTAATGTTTCTCAAGTTTAAGAGTACATAGAACTACCTCAGAAGCTTGTTAAAAATAGAGATGGCTGGCCCCTACCAAAGATAGTTTTTCTTCATTCAGATGTGACCTGAGAGTTGCATGTTCAATAAACTCTCCAGAAAATTCTGATACAGACCACATGTATTAGGTATCTGCTTCTGCATAAGAGATTACCCAAATTTAGCAACTTGAAACTACACACGTTTATTATCTCACACGGTTTCTGAGGGTCAGAAATTCTGGAGGGACCTAGCTGCATGTCATTGCCTCGGGGTCTCTCATGAGGGTGTCGTTAAACCGTTAGCAGAGGCTACAGTCATCTCAAGGCTCAACGAGGTTGGAGAATCTGACTTTCAAGTTCACTAACGTGGTTGTTGGCCAGAGCCTTCATTTCCCTGCCATGTGGGCCTCTCCATGGGGCTGCTCACAACCTGACCACATACTTCCCTCACAGTGGGTGACCAGAGATAGAGACAGCCCAGGATGGAACCCTCAGTCTTTAATAACTTCATTTTGGAAGAGACATATCATTACTTTTGCCATATTCTATGGGCCCCACAGACCAGTCCTCAGAGAATGTCAGAGGGGACTAGGCTGGGGTGTGAATACCAGGAAGCGAGGATCGATGGGAGCTGTCTTGGAGGCTGGCTACCACACTACATTTTGGGTAATTCTGGCAAAAGTGACTAATATCATCTACAAGCTGCTTCTTTCTACAGATTTAGATAGAACAGATGATCCAGTAAGAAAATAAAGAACAGATCCTGACCAACCCAGTGCCGGGTCACCCCTGTGAACCTAGACCCTAGGACCCACCGATCAGGCAGCTAAGCAGTGAGCCCAGTGTCGACAGTGACACCTGATGCTAATGCCTGGTATCTTGTCTCCTGTTGGCCTGGTCCCTTTTTTGTCTCCCATTTTCCTGTCCTGAGTTTCTGGTCGTGGAGTCTGACATTGCTGATCTGGACTTGCTGCAGAACCTCTCTTACTTCTCACTCCTGCTCTCACTCCGCACCCAGAACTGATCTCTCTGGATCTGACCTCTGTCCTGCCTGCCTTAGGCACCTGCATGGAGACTTCCTCCTGGTCTAGCTGAAGCATCTCTCACCTCACACCAGCTGGCCTGACCTGACACAACCTGTCTTGATGTAGAATATATCTACTGCTTCCCTCAGCTTCCCTTTTGGTGCAAAATTGAATGCAGTCAGTCTCTACCATTAAATACATTCCATTTATATAAAAGGGTATTTTGTTGTCTATGTACTGTCTGTATATTTTAAAATATTTTCTGTCCTACGTTTTTTATCACTCTATTCATTCACTTGCTCGTTTGTTCTTTCATTCAATCCCTCAGTGATTCCAACTGATATTCTTTGTCTACCACATGCACACTTTCCCCTGTTTGAAACCTCCCATCCCTGTTCACACATGCCGTTCCTCGCCATCCAGAGTGGAATCTATTCCCTCTCTCCTTGAATCTGGCTGGCCTGTGACTTGTTCTCACGAATAGAATCTGGCAAAAGTGCACCCTGCTGGCCAAAGGCCTGGGCCTTAAGAAATCTGACAACCTCAGCTTTTGCTCTCTTGAGGGCCCCAAGTCACTATGTAAAAAATTTCAACCTCCCCATTGGAGAAAAAATGAGGCAGCTGAGGCACCAGACATGAGAGTCAAGCATCATAGATCCTCAAGCCCCAGTTACACCTTCCCAGCCAACACCACTTGGAGCAGATACCAGCAGTCTCCACCCAGGCCTGCCCACACTGCAGAATCGGAGCAAAGGAATGGTTTTATTGTTTTAAGCCACTAGGTTTTGGGGTAGTTTGCAGTGCAGCAGTAGATAACATACATTAACAAACATGAAACTTCGAAATAAACAAATACGAAAAGTAAACTAACACGAAAAGTATACCGGGGCAGAAAAGGCAACTTCTGGACTTATCACCTACTCTCAGGCCTGAATGGTATTGCATTCAATTTTTTTTTTTTAAAGTTAATGGTTTCAGTAAAGTAGAAGACTCAGAGTCCAGTTTATAGGGAATTAAGGAGAAAACAATTAGTGAAAAAGTAAAAACATGCAGGTATGGAGAAATCATTCCAGAAATTAGAGCAACACAGTGGTTTTCGCCCTGCCTGTATTTTAAAATCACCTGGGGAACTTTTTTTTTTCTTTTTTCTTTTTCTTTGGCTGCATTGGGTCTTCGTTGCTGTGCGTGGGCTTTCTCTAGTTGGGGCGAGCGGGGGCTACTCTTCATTGCAGCGCGCGGGCTTCTCATTGTGGTGGCTTCTCGTTGCAGAGCACGGGCTCTAGGCACGCAGGCTTCAGCAGTTGTGGCTCGCGGGCTCTAGAGCGCAGGCTCAGTAGTTGCGGCGCACAGGTTTAGTTGCTCTGTCGCATCTCTGTGGGATCTTCCCGGACCAGGGCTCAAGCCCGTGTCCCCTGCATTAGCAGGCAGATTCTTAACCACTGCGGCACCAGGGAAGCTCCACCTGGGGAACTTTTGAAAGTGAAGATTCCTGGGTCCCACATGCTTTAAGATCCTGATTTCAATAATTCGGGGTGGGGTCAAGGATATTGTTCTGAGATGGTGCTGAGGTTTGGAACAGATTGTGAAGAATAAAAATAAACTTGTAGTTGAAAGATCCAACATGGCAAATAAAGATTTTTGGGAGATTGGATTATGTTGGAAGTTTCAGGAAAAATAGCTGGTGAAGAGAGTAGAGCTGTAGATTTGAAGAGAAAGGGAATAATTGAAAGAATTGCAAAGAGAAAAGGCTCAAGCACACAGGATGTCTTGATTGGATGGGTTTCTAAAGAACTTCCAAATGTTGTCTGAAGTCTCAAGAACCAAACATTGCATGCATATAGAATCATGTGAAAGAGTGTTAAGTCAAATCAGAACATGGAATCTTTTAAGAGTGTGGGTTTAGAGGGTACTTTCACTTACTTGATTTTATTTTTCCACAGTGAGAGTATTACTTTTAATAATTAGACACACACATGCACACACAAAAAAAAGATTAAAAAAGCAGCTGAGAGAACTTTTCATTAAGCACCTTTTAACAATCATTCTGTACCTACTAAATTTTTTAAAGTATGTTCAAATGTGTAAACCCAACATTTTTAGATCTAAAATTGATATAATACTGGAATATGAACTTAGAATCACAAAACTATTCATACCTTTTGGCCTAATTCCACTTTAGGATTATACCTCAAGGAAATGACCAGAAAGAAAAGAAGTAGCTTGCACAAAGATGGTCATAGAAATGCTATTTATAATACTGGAAAGTTGGAAAAATCTCAAAACTTCAACAATAGTGGTAAGGCTAAGTAAACCGCAGTGCATTATCAAGATGGAAACTATGGAACACTGACTAGTGTGTGGGCCAAGTGATACACAGAAATGTTAACTGATGTTAAATAAAAAGACAACACCAAAATCCCTTTGTAGGGATCAGAAAATAACATGGAGGGTGCAAATAGTTATAACTTAATATCTTTTCTCCATAAAATTGTTTAAAATCTGAATTTTTTAATGAGGGAGAGGCATAGCCTAAGACTTGCCTACGTTGTTTCTTCTCTTAACTTCCAGTGTCTGAGTACACCAATGATTTTGTCCCACTGCAGCAATGGAGTTTTAACACCCCCAAAATAACTGGACACATAAGTACTGGGGCACTCGTTTTTACTCAGGGACACTAAGTCAGTGTTTTGAAAAAATGGGTGTAGCAAAGGATATACCAGAAAAAAATGGCGATTGGAGATTTATAGAAGACACTCTTTTCCTTTCCTTTTCAATGCCAAACAAGTGATGGCATATACTGATGTGGTTATTTTCATTATAACCAGAGGGAAAGACCAATCAAAATGGAATGTTTAACTTTTTTAAAAATATGAACTATCTCGAGTATACCAAGAAGCACAGAGAGTCATACAATAAATAGCCATGTAGTCAACACTGAGATTGAGCCAATGTGAATATCTGGAAATCTTCTTTGTATCCTTCCCCAGTCCTATTCATCTCCTCGTCTTCTCAAAGGTAAAACTATTTGGATATTATTGGTGTGTGTCCTGCCCTTGCATTTTAAAATACTTTTACCACATGAGTATAGATCTATAAATAATATAGAATGTCATTTTGCTTATTTAAAAATTGAAATGGGGGACCTCCCTGGTGGTCCAGTGGTTAAAACTTTGCCTTCCAATGCAGGGGGTACAGGTTCCATCCCTGGTCGGGGAACTGAGATCCCACATGCCTCATGGCCAAAAAACCAAAACATAAAACAGAAGCAATATTGTAACAAATTCAATAAAGACTTTAAAAATGGTACGTATCAAAAAAAAATTTAAAGAAATAAAAAATAAATTGAAACGGCAAAAATGTATGAAAAAGAAAAAAACAACTAAAAAAAGAAAAAGAGAAAAACAAAAAAAATTTTTAAATTAAAAAAAATTGAAATGGCATCATCATGTATATACCCAGCTGCAAATTCTTTTCTTCATTTAGCATTGCTTTTGCAATATATCTATGTTAATGTGTGTAAGGGTAATTAATTTTTCTTTAATGACTACATGGTAGTTTTTAAAATTATTAATTTTATAATGAAGTTGTTTTAACACAGAAAAAATAAATATAATAAACTTTCATGTACTCAAGACAACATTTCATCATATAATAGCATTGTGCTATAATGCCATGTTAGTTCAGATCTTTTTTAAAGAAACCAAACTTCCAGATACAATTGTAGCCTCTGAGCCCCTTTCCCTGATGCTAGTTCCCACCCTCCCTTCCTAGACACTATGACGAATTTAGTGGTTATGATCCTGATGAATATTTTATTACTTTTCCTATATATTCATGATCCATAAACAAAATATAGTTGGGTTTTGAATGTTTTAAATTTTATAGAAATGACAGGCATGCTTTTTTCTGCACATGCTTTTTTCATGTAACATCATGTCTCTGAGTTTTAACCATGCTGACAGACGGTGACTCTAGTTCTTGACAGATGTGGTGTTAGTTATTTATTGTCATTGCTGTATGTTTTTTCATCATGTAGCTATTCTACATATCTTTATTGATTATTGTATGATGAAGATTTAAGTTGTTTCCAGGGTTTTTTTGTTTTGTTTTCTGGTTTTTTACTCTTATAAATACTACTAGGAACCTTGTGGAAGAGACATGGAGGGGCACAGCCCAGATCCTCTTCCAAGGAATGGCTCGTTGCCTCACCTGCTGAGAGAGTTGCCAGTGTAACAGTCTTCATTCAGTCTTCACCTTTAGGGAATCACTTCAGCTTCATCCAGAGTTATATACCCTTCCAGGGACAACCCACATCCAACAACTGGGCGAACGCATAAACACCTGGCCCACTGTGGGAGCACCTCAGCTACAATGATCTCCATGGACTCAGGGGCATCAGGTCCCCACCACAGCTTGAGACTTCCTTCTTCTCCTTACTCCTGCTTCCTCCTCTTTCCTTCCGCAGGTCTTGATCCCAAGGGCGTGTCCTAGTAAACAACCTGCATGTTAAACACTGCCAACGTTAACAGATTAAAGAAGAAAAATACGATTACCTCAATGCACGCCACAAGCTACTCTGTGGGAGAGAGTCCCCATGGAGGAGAACAGAAGCCCAGACATGTGAGGGAAGCAGCCATATTGGACACCCAGCCTGCTCAAGCCTCAAGAGAGAACCATCCAGCTAAGACCAGTCAACCTGCAGTAACATGAGCGATAGTAATAAATTGTTTTAAATCGTTAAGTTTGGGGGTGGTTTATTACAGAGTAATATATAAGGAGATCATAGCAATAGAAGACAACTTCCTTAATATGATAATGTATAGCTACCGAAAGCTAGGAAAAATATCCTAAGAATGATAAATCTTTAGTTTCATTCCCATGAACATCCAAAAGATTAATAAACACCGGAACTGTTTCCAACAGATATTGTTTCAGAGGCCTTAGCTATAAGACATATGGTGGGCAGAATAATGCCCCGCCCCCCAAAGATATCCACATGATCATCTTCAAAACTGTGACTATGTGAGTTTACCTGGCCAAGGGGAATTAAGGCTGCAGATGGAATTAAGGTTGCTAATCAGCAGACATAAAAATTATCCTGGATTATCCTTGTGGTCTGATATAATCACAAAGGTCCTTAAAAATGAAAGAGGGAGGTAGAAGTCAAGAATCAAAGGAGATGTGACAAGAGAAGCAGGATCTGTCTCTGAGAAGAAATGTCATATGCTGTGGGAAGAATTTGGCCCACAATTGCTGGCTTACAAGATGGAGGGAGAGGCTAGACACCTGTGAATGTGGGCAGGCCCTAGAAGCTGGAAAGGGCTAGGAAATGGATTCTGCCCTGCAGCCTCTAGAAGAAACGCAGCCCCACAGACAACTTGACTTTAGCCCAGTGAGACTCACTGCAGACTTCTGACCTCTAGAACCTTAAGATAATAAACTTGAGTTGTTTTAAGTCATTAAGTTGGTGGTAATTTGTTGAAGCAGCCATAGAAAACTAATACAAACCATATATATATAAAAGAAGGGATATAAGGAGAGGAAAGTAAGTATGTATTTGGGATAGGTATGTTGTTCTCGCTCTCAAACATTTTTTGGAAATAGCAGTTATTGTTTCAGGTTCTAGACTTTAATTTATTATGTAAAACTCACCCAGGTTATCTGCATCAAGTGATATGAATACAGTACTGGGTCTACGCAACGAGGAAGAACTCAAACCCCATTTAGTATTTAGCTTTGAATTTACCTTAGATCTTGAAAAATCATTTCAAACAAGATAATGAAGCCATACCTTGAAGATCTTCCTCAAGAGAGCCTGGAAGTCTATTTCTGTTTCTAATTTCTAAAAATTTATTTGTGATGATCCACTCAAACTGAAGCCAATTACTAGAATGTGAGCACCATGCACTCGATGTGTCATGAATCAATGAATGAATAGTACCAAGTTTTTGTAAAGCACAGATGGTGTTTGTGGCAGCCATGAGAACGTTCATCTCAGATCTCCAAGCGTAATCCTGGCAGCCCGGGTTGCTGCATTATGAATCCACCACATTTCCTCCAGGCTGCTCCCAGCCACTGACTGAGGAGATGGGGAGTATGGCAGGCCTGTTGCTGTGAGACACGAAACTCCTCTGACAGGTAACTTTGGCTTGAGGATTCCCCATTGACTTACAGAAAACACTCTAAACTGCACTGCACTCCAAGATGCTTTCTATTGAAACTTCCTTTCTTCCCCATTCCTTCACCGCCACCAGTTCTCCCCTTTGCTCTGGCTCCCTCCCCATTTTTCCCTTAGAGGTGTTTCCCTCCAAATTCTCTTACACATCTAATCCCATCATTCTATCTGCTTATTGGAGGATCTTAATACTGTGGTTAAGGGTATGGGTTTCAAAGGATTCCCTAGATGGGACATTGAGAACAAAAGAGAAACAATTCAGTAGGTGCTCAAAGATTTAGGATATAAAGATATAGGATTAGGATTTAGCTCAAGGGTGTGAGTGATGACAACTTAAATCTGGTTCTGAAGGGATTGATAACATACATTATTATGTAAATATACACAATGGAATTCTTTTCTTTTTCTGGTTTTCACTTTTTATTGTACTTACATTTAAATTACCATTAAATACTAAGCATAAGTATATGCTCATCTTATGTCCAGATTTTTGAAATTACAGATAAATGGATGGATGTCTTAAAGGCTATTAGACATTGTAGAGTATATTAAACAATTGCAGAATAAGGGTGTCTCTCTCCTCTGACACATTTGGTGGTGCAACTCCATAGGGGCAGGAAGATGGATATGAGACTTCAGGCTGCAATTGGAGGAAAAATCTGTTCAGGACTGAGTGAGGAGCTTCTTGCACAATGGAATTCTTTTAAAAACAGTATCAAAGATGTTTACTTATTAAAAATTTCAGGAGACATTATTACATGAAAAAGATAGTTTACAAAGTAGTATTTGTAGTGGGATCTTGCTTTTGTAAATAAGTATAGAAAAAAATATGCATGCCAAGGTTTTAAAAGTGGTATCTCTAGGTAGTATTTAAAGTTTCTTGTTTTGGTTTACCTGCAGTTTTAAATTTGTCTACAATGAACATGGGTTGCTTTTGTAATAATACCAAAGAAAGTTTTCTTAAGCTTGAAAGAAATATTGAAGTCCTTAATGAAACATGCTACTCTTAGGTACTGTCAAACATTGAAAGCAGATTTGTATCAGATGTAAATTTTGTTCACCTTCTCAGCTCCCCTCAGTTGCTTTTCTTTCTTTTTGCCACTGAGAAACTCTGGCAAAAGGTGAGAGTCCTCTTTCTAAAATTTTCATTGGAGGTGAGTTGGGACAACATACCAGTGGACATGTACCAGTGGCTGGTGCGAAGATTTAGGCGTTTGAAATGTAAGGGTAACGATAATATATAAGGATAATGGAAGTGGAGGGTTGTTATGAGATTGGGCTGTCATCCTAAGACTGATAACGCAAAAGCTGTGGGTAACTAACATTGTTTATAGACTTGAAGGTCACTCTCTCAGGACAAGAGAATTTAACGTCCAAGCTAAGACCCTAGTGGATGTTGAAAACTTGCCATGAGGGTGACTCCTAGAAACCTGGAAACAGCAATGAGCCTCCCAGAGCCTGAATTGAAATGCTTGAATTGCCATGGTATACAAAAGAGGAAGGGAATAAAAGACTCAGGGAAGTGGGAATGCTGGAATGGGTATGTTACATGAGGCCAGAACAAATATGTTTCCCAGGAAGGTCCGAAGAATATGCCATTCACCAAGGGTGTTTGATAGAAATGTGTTGGTGAGAGGGGCCCCAGCATCCCCATGAAGTTCATTGTGGCTCTCCTTTGTAGGCCAGGGTTAAAGGCAGGAGAAGTGGTCACAGAATTTGGCTCATTGATAGCAATGGGGATGAGAAGGCCCTGGAGCAATAGAGGCCGTTGATAGCATTTCACCGTCAGAAGTCAGAGGGTCACAATGTCCACAGTTATGGGGTGGTTAATAAACCACAGCATCCCGAGGGGCAAAATAGCCGAGCAGCCAATAGACACTGCTTAATATACATAGTCAAAATAGAGCCAGAATGGACGAGCCGGAGGTTGAGGGAAGTACTCAAAGTAGTCTCTTGCCCAGTTTTCAGTTTTCAGACCTGGTACCATTGACTGAAGAGATGACTGAGTTCCAGTGCAAAGAACTCTGCAATACATAATGATTTCCCCAGTGCTTCCCCAAAGGGATCTAGGCTGTGTACTTGAGTGACTGTTCACTGGGGAAAGGGAAATTCTCAGACATTTCAAGGACTACTGAGGACAGGGTCTAAGTTGACAACCAGAGACTTAATCGTGGGCTCTGTGGACCAGGTAATAAGTGGAGTCTTGACCAAAGTCTGGGTCCACCAGGTCTGTGAAGTCACCTGGTACTCATTTCCCTGGTCCCCAAATATATATTGGGATTGACATATGTGGCAGTTGGAGTAACCCATACATTGAGTCTGTTGATGAGAGCTATCATAGCAGGGAAGTTCAAGTGGAAGCATCTGAAACTGCCTACCTCCCACCAAGAGAGTGAATCCCTGGAGAGGGATAGCAGAGATTAATGCCACTCTTAAAGATGTAGGCATGGTTGTCCCTAGAATAGCTCTGTTTAATATGCTGGTCTGGTCCTTGCAGAATCCAGATGGATTCTAAAGACTTGCTCAACCAAGAAATAGTCCTGATCACAGCTGCCCAGCCAGATGTGGTTTCTTTGCTACAGCAGATAATATGGTCTCTGGTGCTCAATATGCAGCCATTGATTTGGCGAATGTACTTTTCTATCCCAATCAGGAAAGAAGATCAGAAACACTTTGCTCCAGGGCCATGTTAACTCTCCCGCCATCTGCCATAATTTAGCCTGAAGACATCTGGACCACCTGGACATATCACAGAATATCATATTGATACATTACACTGATGACATCATGTTGATCTGGCAGGATGAGTAAGAGGGTGCTGGCATGCTGGAGACATATGCACTCCAGAGGGAGGGAGACAAACTCTACAAAAATTCAGGCACCTGTCAACTCTGTAAAGTTTCTGCACATCCTATGGTCAGGTGTATGTCAGGACATTCCCTTCAAAGTAAAGGACAGATTGGTGCATGATGCAGCCATACCAGAATGAAGGAAGCACAATGACTGTTAAGCTTCCTTGGGCTTTGGATGCAACACATTCCACACCTAGGAAAACTGCTCCAGCTCATATATCAGGCAATGTGGAAGATGCCAGCTTTGAGTATGGCTCTAAGGAGAGCATGGCTCTGCAGTAGGTCCTCACTGCAGAACAAGCAACCCTGCCGCTTAGAACAAAAATCCCAGCACACCCTATGGCATTCGAGATGGCAGTAGTAGTAAAAGATATGGTGTGAAGTTTTTAGCAAGTCCCAGTGGGAGAATCACAACCCAGGCTCCTGGGGTTATGGAACAAGGTCAAAATGTAGATTTCTGTAGCTTTACTTATTCCCAGGGAGTATTTATACACTCAGAGATCTTGCTTGACAATCAGATATAGCCCTAAATAAAGAATTGTAAAGTACTACAGTCACCTGTCATGGGAATTTCAGTTTTTTTTTTTTTTTATTATTTCTAGGATAACAGTTACTAAGATAGAGGAGAATAGAGGAGACCAGAAACACTGAAACAACTTTCTTGACAAAACACAGTTGCCAGAGTACTGGGCGAAAATACTTAACACCTGTGTGACCACAAACAATTTTTCTCTAGCACTATTGTGATAAGACATAATGTTGTGGATAAATATTGCAATTTTAATATACATGTAAATAAAAATACTCCCCATAAACATATTCTTTTGGCATTCATTCTTAGCATTTATACTTATCTATAATGTATTATAAGAAGAGAGCTATAATTATCTCATCACTTTTTAACAGAAAAACTGTTAGTAGTAACTTTTCCACAGAAAAGAGGAAATTTTTCTATAATGTGCTATGGTTTGCTTAGCTGGTGATAAAGATTTGCAATGGCTTTTCTCTCTTTCTTCCTGCCTTTCAAAAGGTGTTATTTCTGATTTGCATTTGAGAGTTACCACAAGTTCAGTTACAAGCTTTGAAAATTTATAGTTCACATAAAGAACTGTAAAAAGGTTTAAAAACCAGTCCTTTTCCCTTTTTGCTCATCCTGCCCTGCCCAAAGTGCCCCCATTTTTTTTTTTCTTTTTTTTGGTCAGAGCAGATCTACAGGTCTAAAATGTCCAGCTGAGTGACAGAAATAAAGCTTTTGGCTGTTTATTCAGATGTCAGGACAATACTGAAGTAAGTATGGCTAACAATGCCAGGTTAATCCAAATGGTCTTGCATATATTTTGGAAATATGGATAAAAGTAACAATTCCCATTGTACTTTACTGTGAATGCAGAATACCTGCAATATGAATTGGATACTAGCAGGAAAAAAAGAATGCCAATAATATAAACTAGATTATAAGATCCACTAGGCAATTTTAAGAATGTGTTTCATCATAGTTCAGTATGAACAGAATTCTTCAGATCTACATGATTTTTTTTTTTTTGGTATGTGCATTCTGGTAACTTATAATTGAATACTATTTCAAAAGGCTCAAGTCAGTGATCTCACAACGAGGTTCACAGAACAGCACACAATGATGAATCCTGAAGCAATAAAACACTGATGAACTGAGATGTAGACATTCATACTATTGGGACATGACTGAATTTTCATTTAATTTTATTTTGTTTTGGAGTTCTACTGGGTTGTCTTCAGACACCTTCCTTTCATATCTTAAACTGTATCGCAAGGGTGCTAGGAGAGAACCCAATAGTCTAGGGGATCCCAATAAAGTTTAGCACATAGTTCACATAACGTTACGGACTACTTTCTGAATATAGGAGTTACCCCTCTGGGTGAATGGAGGAAAATTTACACCTGAGAGTCCCTTTGAATGACTGGAGTTCAAAAATTCTCAGCTCCTCCACATTAGTTCCTCTTTTCCTGGGTTCGGAGGCCACCTGTCCCGCAGGGTACACCTGCCTCTCTCCCTGCATGTGGATCACCAGCTCCAGAGCGCCGGAGTAGGAGGCTAAGTCGAAGGAAGAGAAGACTCAGGCGCGCGGCCGCGAGCGGGCGGGGGCGGGAGACGCAGAGAGGCGGGGCCGACGCGCGCGAGCGGGGTGTGCGCGCCTCCGCCGCCGCGTCACCAGCGTGCGGCACGTGCCCGTGTTTACGTCCCTCGTGGAGCCGCGACGTCAGCAGCCGAATGGCAACATTGTGGCGATACTGAGGCGCAGAGTTTAGGAGACGCGTCCGTCCGTCACGCCGGCTCCAGTGGGTCGGGAAGAAGAGGAGGGGCGGGGAGATCGGCCCGGGCGAGCGGCGGAGGCTCACAAGCCCCCGGTCCCGACCACCTATCCGCCTGCGCGGCGCTAGGCAACCCGCGCCTCACCTCCGGAGCGCCGCAGACGCAGCACCGCGGCCTCGCTCGGGGGGCGGCCCGGGCGGGCGCCAGGCGCTGCCGCAGCGCAGGGCTTGTAAACAGATCCGGCCGCACGTGACCATGTGAACTACCTGCTCCTGCGACGCGTATTGTCTTTCCCGCGAGCCGCACCACAAAGGAGCGCGGTGGGTGCGAGTGCGAAGAGACTGGCGAGCGAGCGGGGAGAGCCGGCCGGCGCGCAAAGATGGCTGAAGGCTCCCGGCGAGGGTGAGCTGGGGGCGCGGTGCAGTCAGCCGGTGAGTCCTCGGGCGGGCAGGGCCGGCGGCGCCTTCCCCGCGGCCTGGCGCCGGAGCCACCATGTCGTTCGCACTCGAGGAGACGCTCGAGTCGGACTGGGTGGCCGTGCGGCCCCATGTGTTCGACGAGCGCGAGAAGCACAAGTTCGTCTTCATCGTAGCCTGGAACGAGATTGAGGGCAAGTTTGCCATAACCTGCCACAACCGGACGGCCCAGAGGCAGAGGAGCGGCACCCGGGAGCAGGCGGGCGCGCGAGGGGGCGCTGAGCCTGGCGCACCCGCGTCCGACGGGACCCGGGGGCCGGGCAGCCCGGCGGGCAAGGGTCGCCCCGAAGCCACTGCCTCCGCGACTCTGGGCAGGAGCCCCGGGTCCCGGAGGCGCCCCGCCTGGGCGGAGGGAGGCTCTCCGCGGAGCGCGTGCAGCCTTCGGGGGGACCCACTGCTGCGGAGTTCGGCCGGCAAAGGGGCGGAGAGTCCTCTCCGGAGCCTAGTGCAGGCCAACTCCAGCCCGGTCCGGAGGACATCTGGAGGCAGGGATGTGGCGGGGGCTGCCGCTGG
>NW_020174269.1:910177-954806 GCF_003031525.2 Neophocaena asiaeorientalis asiaeorientalis
GTCGTCGGTGCGGGTAGTGAGCGCCTGCGGGACGGTCACCGAGGAGATCGAGGTGCTGGAAATGGTGAGAGAAGACGAGGCGGACCCGGCGGCGCTGGCGCTCTCGGACGCTGAGCAGCCGCAGCCCGCCGCCGAGCTGGAGTCCCCGGCCGAGGAGTGCAGCTGGGCCGGGCTCTTCTCCTTCCAGGATCTGCGCGCGGTGCACCAGCAGCTGTGCTCTGTGAACTCGCAGCTGGAGCCGTGCCTGCCTGTGTTCCCCGAGGAGCCCTCGGGCATGTGGACGGTGCTGTTCGGGGGCGCCCCGGAGATGACCGAGCAGGAGATAGACACGCTGTGTTACCAGCTACAGGTTTACCTGGGTCACGGCCTGGACACCTGTGGCTGGAAGATCCTCTCCCAGGTACTCTTCACCGAGACCGATGACCCAGAGGAGTATTACGAAAGCCTTAGCGAGCTGCGGCAGAAGGGCTACGAAGAAGTGCTTCAGCGGGCCAGGAAGCGCATCCAGGAGGTAAGAACGTAGTCTGGGCTCCACTCATTGCTTTTGGTTCCTCCTCAGTGCCGGAGGCTGGAGCCTCGGTCTAGGTTGTGCGCATTTGGGGCGCTTGTGTTTCTAGCTAGACAAGGGAAAAGGAATGGCTCCTGACCTATCTCCCCCTTTATTCCTTTAAATAGTGGGGAAAACCGTGGCTTTCCTTAGTTTGCTCTCTGAAGGAACTTTGATAAGTCTTTAGATTTCTGCCTCCCACTTATCACATAGATTCTATAAAGTGCTCTGTTTGCTACTAAGTACAGGTAATAAGATTAAAGCCATTTAGCAGAAAGCTGTCCCATAAGTATAAGCTAAATGAGCATTTCTCTTTGTCCCTTAAGTTGTTTCCAGCAATAATTACCCAGATTATTAACCGTACTTTCCTGGCGTCATGTTCATTTATTCAAAATGGTTTGTCTTATGGAGCAAAAACGGTCAGTTTTTTGTCTCCATATGTGATTTGGCAACTTAGGCAAATCTGCAAATCATTTTCCTCCAGATGAGTGGCCTGTCCAAATGAAAAAGCCCCTACTGACAATTGGATGCAAATGGACTTTGAAAGGTTTTATACACATTCTAGGAAAATAGCAAGTCTTTAAAGAGAGCTCATGTTTCACTCTTGTTTTAGGGAGAAAAAAAGGCCCTGGGCAGGAATGTTTATTATGCTTTTGGACTTGAGAAGTAAAAGTAGTGCAAACACTTTTTCAAACGAATCTTTAAAATAACAGGAAACAATGGGAAAAGGTCTGAATGGTTATACACAGGGAGCTCTACGATGTGGAAAAGATACGTATAATTTGAGGTCATGTGTACTTATCAGCTTCTGCTGAAAAAACTACTAAAGAAGTACTCTCGTTCTCAAAGCAATTTATTATTTTTAGTATTAGTATCAATTGAGGTTGGAGTTGGGGTGGGGAAATGCCCCCTTTTATCGTGTTTATATTGCTGACATTGTGTTGTCATCTGTCAGCCTTGCCTATGTTTATGTACTACTTGAATCCTATTAGTGCTAGGAAGCTGGAGCCTTCTGGTTTCTTCATAGAATATTATGAAGTCTTTGCTAGACTTAAGGATTTAGGAAGTAATACTTTATCGCTTATCCCGCAGTGCTCTCTTAAAACTTAAGAGTGAATCCAGGTTTTGACTTCTGTTAGTTTACTTTATGCTAAACATCACCCATCATAGTATGATCCTGTAGTTCCAGGAATCTGTTTTTATTTCCCTTTTTATCATCTCATTTCTGGAGTCAGTGTTCTACCTTAAATCCTTTCTGGAAGGAAGTGACAAATCTTAAAATGGTCACATTCTCTTTAGAGTTTTAATAGTGACCAGTATTTCTTTTAAACTGCAAGAACAAAGTTAGTGCTTCTTTCGCTTATTCATTTTACAGGTATATGTTATCCTTTTTTTAAAAACTTTCTATGTTTTAATCCCTGAATGATGTAGGTATGTCTGCTTTTAACTTTACTGATACTCAGAAAAAATAATTATTTCTGGTTATTTCATTCAAACTGGGTCAAAAATGAAGGCTGCTGAAAAATATAGTTTATTACAGTTTTCTAGAACACATGTACTTTTTTGAATAAGAGTATTTTTCCTAATTAAGGTTATATTGACCATAATGTTTTATTCTCTTCAACAGAGAAAATTTAAACTTTTAAAGAGTATTTTGTTTTGGGAAAAACTCTAAATGAAGTCTGTTATAAATTCATTGAACATTAAATACATAAATTTTTGGTTCTTCGCTTAATTGAACAGTATTTAAAAAATAGCTATCAAGGACAACAAATAGGTTCAGTTATAATGCCCACCCTGATTTCTACTGGAAGGTTATTTTGGAAGAAATTAAGCTCAGTAGGGGGAAAGGATTGCATGATTAATTAGTGATGTCTGCCATGGGTGTGACAGTGGGAGTGTATGGCATAACTGCCATATATTTTTTTCTTCCCCATCTGCTTAAATTTTTTGCTGTCTTAATAGTTCGCAGTACCATTTTTTTCGGTAAAATCATTGTATAAGTTGTGTCATTTTATCAATTCTATTGAGTTAGTAATTATGTCTAAATCTTTTTTTTTTTTTAATTCCCAGTTCCACAATTCTTGTGGAATTGGCTATAGGTTTTTAAAAACTAGGTATATGTGGTAAATCAAACATATTCTTAGGTATGTGTTGCTGGAAAATTTGATCCTTTGGTCATGTTTTTCCTTTAATTTCTCTGAATCTGTTTTCCGGTTCTTTTTTCTACAGTCTTCCTTTTCCTATCCATTTAAAGGTTTCAGTTTAGAGGCCACACCTATTTGTGCAAAATGGTTGGTAAATTGTGGAAGGAGGGTTTTTTTTTTTAATAGAACAGACTGTACAAGGAGACTGTAAACTTCTCAAGGTCACCAGCCTTGACAGTATCATGGAATTCTCTTCTTTGCCACCCCTAGTTCAGGGCCACACATCTTGTGAGCACTCTTAATAATAGTGGACAAAGGACACCAGTTTTTGTTGTTGTTGTTTTTTAGTGTTGCAGGAATTTAAAAGATTTAGAAGTGTTATTTTAATGTAAAGTTGTGAGTAAATAAAAATTTTGAGCTGATAAATGTAAATTCCTCAAGGACCATACTGTTTAAAAACTAGGAGAAAAATCTCTTAAAACTGTAAATACTGTACATAACTTCCTAAATAAGGAGTTGTTATCTGGGGTTGGTGAATTTCCTATAAATTGAGGGGAGCTATAGATGGACTTTAATGGAGTACCTTATGTAGAATGCATAGGTGTCTGTATATGCATAGGCATAGTCACAGTTTTGGAGGGAAAGGCTTAAAAGTGTTCTTCAAAAAGAGCCTTAAAACCACAATTATAAATTATCTGCTTTGTAAGCTTAGGACATAACCT
The DNA here is from genome assembly GCF_003031525.2 of Neophocaena asiaeorientalis asiaeorientalis. NCBI lineage: Eukaryota > Metazoa > Chordata > Mammalia > Artiodactyla > Phocoenidae > Neophocaena > Neophocaena asiaeorientalis. Next base: position 913,594 of record NW_020174269.1, read on the forward strand.
CTATTGGAATTTAATTTTTGGAATATATTTATGATTTAATATGGGGTTATAAGAAGTAGTCCTATATCTGTCTTGTGGAGTATTGAAGAATTAAACCTTAAGTTTTCTGCCAGAAGTTTTTATTAATGGTTTACAAATTTGGTCAGTTGACTAGTTTGTGAGGTGGTACAATTTATACAATATTAATGAAATTATTTTTATATGACATAAGAATTGTAGATTGTGTACTACTTAGGGCTTTAATCTTGAGTACAAATGAAATGTGAAATTTATTACATGGTAGGCTTGTCTTGGACTTTTACAAGGATTTACTGTAAGTAGTGCTATTTATATAGCAAGCACTAAATCCCTGAATGAATCAAGTGCCACCAAGGCCTCTTGGAATGGTTTCAACAGTAGCCTTGGTCGTTGGTTAAAGCTAAGTATCATATTACAAGCCATACCATGGTTTACCTTTGATGACGTGGATTTTGTAAATAATGGTTTCAGTATAAGGACAACTATTGAAATGGTTGTGGTCCTTTAGATAGTAAACCTTAACTATGATGGTAGGCTTGATTAAAATCTAAAAATCATTGTTCACTTTGGAATTTATGATGTTTACAAACTGCTCAATTCTAACTTTTCCAGTTGAAACCACTGAGAGAAGCATGTGTTTTCACAAGTAGCCATGGAAGGCACACAGTAGACAGAGCGTACTCTGTTTGGAGTCAGAAAAACCTGGGCTTGAATTAGTACTCATCACTTCTGTGACCTGTGTAGTTATTTAACCTCTTTAAAACAGAGAAATGGGGAAAATGCTTAAAGGATTTCCGAAGACTTAAGACATGAAAAAGTACCTAAAATGTGTTTGGCACTTACAAAGGAGGCTTCCAGAAAGTGTTGCTTCAAGGCACTGTAAATATTGGCACTACTTAGGTATTGGGGCGCTTCACATTACCTATCCCCTTTCATCCTCCACTCTATCTTTTGAGACAAGTGGCGTTTTATACATATTTTACTGAAGCAGAAGTTGAGATTTGGCCAATTTTAAACTGCTGAGAAGTGACTAAACTCAGAGATTCAAACTTGATTTGTCCTAATCCAGACATAGGCCTTTTCTACACATGCCTTGTTTCCCTGATGACATTAGAAAGGATGTCAGTCTCCGCTCCTGAGAATGGGAGGGTGGCATCAGTAATTTAAAATCTAGTCAGGTAAATAATGAACTTTTAAATTAAGGTAACTTGTTTGTTTTACTTCAAATTAATCATGATAGGCATAGTGTAGGGCACAGTCCACACGTTGTGTTCTAGAAGTAGGTTGCCTAGGGTGCAAGGATGGGTTTATGTTAGACAAGGCTGCCCAATCACTGTTTTCCTTTGTATTTTAAAATGACTATAAACAACTCCTGACTTGAGTTGTTTAAGAGAAGGAGCAAGGAGCTCTATGAAGATTGTTTACTTATCACCCCTCTTCCCAATTATGACTTTACTAATTTTCCTGGAAAACTAAGATTAGCTACAAAACTCCAGAGCGCTGCTGAAGCCCCAACTACAGACAGTCCCCGACTTAAGGTGGTTCAGTTTTAAGATGTTATGAAAGTGATACGCATTCAGTAGGAACCGTATTTCAAATTTTGATCTTTTCCTGGGTACCTTACTCTTGTAACACTGGGCAGCACGCTGCAGCTCCCAGTCAGCCACAGGGTCAGTAGGGTAAAGAGCCGTTCTGTGCCCATACAACCTTTCTGTTTTCACTTCCAGTACAGTATTCAATCAATTACATGAGATATTTAGCACTTTATTGTAAAATAAGCTTTTGTTAGATGATTTTTACCCAAGTGTAGGCTAATGTGAGTGTTCTGAGCATATTTAAGGTAGGCTAGCCTAAGCTATAATGTTCAGTGGGTTAGGTGTATTAAATGCAGTTTTGACTTACAATACTTTCAACTTATGATGGGCTTATCGGGCAGTAACCCCAGTGTAAGTCAAGGAAGATCTGTGTATACATTAGAGAAATGACAGTCGTTTAGGAGTCCTAGGATGCTGGTCTTTGGGCCAGTGAGCCACAACCCATGATTAGGTATAAATAGTAGAAGCAGTCTCTGGAAGGACATAATGTACTTAGTTGCAGAGGACAGAGCTGTTCTGCCTGGATATTTCCATAAACATGGTGCAGACTGCTCTTTTACTGTAAAACAGTTAAGGAATAATGAAGCTAAATGAATTTTGTGGGATTCTTGAAAGTTGTGATGAAAGACAACAGTTGTGATGAAAGACGACAACGTTATTTTAACAGCTGGAAACTGTTAAAATAATGACTTAGATATTTATCTCTTTCTTCAATCCTATGTCCCAATAAACTTTTGGCCATTTGTCATATTACTGAAAAACAAAAAGGTAGGTGTAGAAAAAAAGTTGAATATATGTTTCTCAGTTAGTGTTTCTGTAAAACAGAAACATGGAGGCTGGTGGCAGGATGGGAGCTTTCCTGATAAATAATTTATGTGCTGGTTTCTCTGCTTGCCATTTAATGTCACATGATTCCTGGCCCACCAGATATTTCACAGACATGTTTCCTCCTTGCTAAAACAAGACCAACTTGGACAAATACTTTCGTAATGTGAGTACTGTCGTGTGTGTGTGTGTGTGTGTGTGTGTGTGTGTGTGTGTTGAAGGGAGAAGGTGAGTGGGAGGTTTGGTTTGTCAGACATAACAGTTGTTGTGGTTGAATTAGCAATCTTCATTCCCAAAATCTTAACGTAACTTTAGTCTCACTGTTCTCCATTGCTGTTTTATTTGGCCTCTTATTGATTGTAGAATATTGTTGGAAGTGGTACTTGAAAGCACAGGGTGGCTTTCCATTGATGGTTAGATGTATGTGTGCTTATATTTTTGTAATGGGAGATTTCCCTGTGGCTCTTTTTACTACGCATTAATAGGCCAGGATCTGCTCCCTCTGAATCTACCCAGTTTCCTTAGTCGTCATAGGAGAAAAATTAAGTTGTATGGGTAAGAGACATAGGCAGTGAAGACTGAATAATAGTTCTTGGTGCTGTTTGTTTTTTGATAGAGGTGGTGAAGTTCATTTGGCTTTTCAAGCTTCTTGTAGGGGACTGTTAATACCAAGTAGCCTTAACATAGAGTTAAGTTACTAAAACTGCATAGGAGCAGAGAAGGATTCATTCAGCAAAAAGCTAGAAATTTTTGAGTTATTTTCTTAAGTGTGGGGAATTGCCCTTATGCTTGTCCTTGAATTTTAAATTTTATATAGTTATAATTGCATATAATATACTTTTTTCAGACTATAGTGAAGGTTTTGTATAATAGGCTATGAAATAAAAATAGGCCTTGTGAGCTAGACATTTTATAGAGAGTGGTCTTAAGGATAAATGAAGTTCATTTAATGATTTGGGGCTTTATTGTAACTTCTAAGGTTACAGTGAGGGTGATGGCTTAGGGCTTAGTTTATTCAACAGATATTATTAGTGCAATGAAGTAATATAGGCACAGGGAGAATACAGTGATAAACAAGAATGATCATTTTCTTCAGGAAAAAAATTTTAATTAAAATTGGTTACCAAGTCATCCTGCTGCTAACAATTAGTTGAGGTAGGGTACTTTTTAAGAAATGTCTCACTGCACTATCTTAATTAGTGCTTAGTGGAAAGAAAATTTATTGAACATGGCTCAGGAAAATCTGTGTTTTTGTCCTAGTTGTGATACTAGTTGCTTGACCTTATGCTGTCACTTACCCTCTGTGGGCGTTAATTTCATGTTTGCAGAATGAAATTACAGTCTTCTTTTCCATAAGGATCCGGGGCAGTTTACAAACACAGTGTGGCAACTGTTGGGACCTGAGCCACTTGTTTTATGTGCTTGTATCCAGGTTTGGGTCCCTCTGCAGTAAGGTGACTGTCTAAGACATAGCACTTCTAATGTTGCTAAAGTTTCTTCAGGCTTTGAAAAAGCTCTGATTCATTTTTGAGTACACGAGGGCACCGAAGCAGGCAGGAGTGGTGTTTCTGCCTGTTTTTTATATTCGTTTTCTAGTCCTCACTTTGTTCATTATCATTACTTGAGGGTTTTTTGTGTGTGTGTGCTTTTCCCTATGGACTTTATTGTTAAAACTGCTTTCCCATCATTTTTTTGATAACTTGCTAAAGTTACACTTACAAAACCGTCTAATTACTAAAATTATTTCTGAAAGCCATTCTTCCTCTTCACCTTGCTATCTGAGTCTGTCCCGTCTTTACTGACTCTTAAAAGGGTAATAACTGGGGCAACCAATATGTAGAGACGTATGTGAGGCTCTAGTTTTTTTTTTTTTTGTTATTTTTTTAATTGATCCATTAGTTAATTTATTTGTTTGGCTGCGTTGGGTTTTCGTTGCTGTGCACAGGCTTTCTCTCGTTGCGGCGAGCAGGGGCTACTCTTCGTTGCCCTCTATGGGCTTCTCATTCTGGTGGCTTCTCGTTGTGGAGCACGGGCTCTAGGCGGGTGGGCTTCAGTAGTTGCAGCACATGTGCTCAGTAGTTGAGCACGCAGGGTCAGTAGTTGTGGCACACGGTCTTGGTTGCTCTGCGGCATGTGGGATCTTCCCAGACCAGGGCTCGAACCCATGTCCCCTGCGTTGGCAGGCAGATTCTCAACCACTGTGCGACCAGGAAAGTCCTGAGGCTCTAGTTTTTAATGATCACAATAACTAATTTTTATTGAATGCTTCCTGTGGGTCAAGCACTGTGCAGAGGTATTTAAATATTGATACATTAAGTTAGCATGTTGATAGGAGTTAAGAGGTAGGGTTCAAGTGAGTTTGAGCCCTGGCTCCTCCACTTAATAGCTTTAGGTATTTGGGCCCACCTAATTCTCTCAGTGCCTTAGCTTCCTCGTCTGTAAAGTGAGGAGAATAATACTGCTGCCTCATAGAGTGATTTAAAAGTAGCTTTTATGTAAGGTACTTAGAACAGTGCCATTTACTCAATAAACACTTGATAAATGTTAACTCTTATTAATATTAATCTTCATATCAACCTAACAGGCAGGGATTTTACAATAGAGGAAACAGGTTCAAAGAGATTAGATAAACTTGCCTAAGATAACATATCTGTGTAAGAGAACCAGATTCAAATCCATGCCTGATTCCAGCTGGTTTTCTTAACCACTAGACTATCTTCACCCCAGTAGAAAGGGAATAAGGCTAACTGATAAACTTAGCCTTTGTCAAATTGAAATACATGGTTAATGTCTCATCATTGGACAGAAACATTAACAGTGTCTGGCTGATGACTTTTTTTGGGCCTTTGTCAAATTGAAATACATGGTTAATGTCTCATCATTGGACAGAAACATTAACAGCGTTTGGCTGATGACTGTTTTTGGAAAACCTTGATTATGTACATATACTGTAATCAACCATGTTGTCTGTCATTGGAGAACATTGTAATCCCAGAGGAGGTGAATTTAAATTTGTGCATGTATGTTACATAAAACTCTAATGTGAGACAGAATGCATATGTCTTTCTTATACAGACTCATAAAAATAATTTTCCTGTAACCACAGGAAGAATAAATGTTACACTGATGTTTAAATATCTGTTGTAATTTCTGTTCTATATTAAGCTAGCTAAGGGTGAGTTGGTTTAGATGGTGTGATAATAGCTTACTTTCAAGAAAATTTATTTTCTCCTCAACATTTCCTGATACTTTCCCCCCCACAGTATAAATAGGGAATTTGGTGTATTTTAAGGTAAGACCTGAAACCTACCTCGTTTCTCATGCTATTTATTCCCATTTCAAACAATTGGTACATAACTTTGAATAGTTAATACTATACTCCCCTTCCCCTCATAACTATACTAAATAATTATCTTACTTTTCTGGCTAGGCAGAGGAGGAAGGCAGTTAAGGATGTTAACTCTCTTGATATATTTTCAGTTGGAAATCCTGCCTCCTTATTTTTCCCTTTTATATTAGGTGATGTGGGTATTGGGGTTGCCAAATGAAAATGAAAGGTTATGACAAGTAGGGTTAGAGAAAGGGAGTTTGGGATTGACATGTACACACTGCTGTATTTAATATAGATAACCAACAAAGATCTACTGTATAGCACAGGGAACTCTGCTCAATACTCTGTAAAAACCTAAATGGAAAAAGAATTTGAAGAATAGATACATGTATTGTATGTATAACTGAATCACTTTGCTGTACACCCGAAACTAATACAACATTGTTAATCAACCATACTCCAATATAAAATAAAAATTAAAAAAAAAAAGAAATGGAGGATTAAGAGAGAAAGGGACAAGAATTAACTTTAGCAATAGCTGAACATGCATTATTTTGGTAAAAGGAAATTATGTGCCAGCTCACAGTGAAGCCTGTCGAGGTGCTTGATTTTTGTAAACAGTGTGTTAAAAGGTCTCCGGCTCCCTGGAGGGCCTTGGAGTTGGCTGTTGAGCAGGTTTTACTCTATATGTGGAGTGTTAATGAGACCTAAAACTTGAAAGAAAAAAAAACTTATTTATTTTTATTGAGTTATAATTGATTTTCAATATTAGTTTCAGGTGTACAACATAGTGATTCAAAATTTTTGTAGATTATACTCCATCTAAAGTTACTGTAGGACTTCCCTGGTGGCACAGTGGTTAAGAATCCGCCTGTCAGTGCAGGGGACATAGGTTCGATCCCTGGTCCGAGAAGATCCCACAGGCCGTGGAGCAGCTAAGCCCGTGTGCCACAACTACTGAGCCTGTGCTCTAGAGCCTGCAAGCCACAACTACTGAGCCCGTGTGCCACAACTATTGAAGCCCGCACACCTAGAGCCTGTGCTCTGCAATCACTACAACTAGAGAAAGCCTGCACACAGCAACGAAGACCCAATGCAGCCAAAAATAAATAAATAAATTTATATATAAAACAAAACTTTACTGTAAAATATTAGCTATATTCCCTTTGCTGTACAGTATATCCTTGTAGCTTATTTACTTTATACATAATACTTTGTCCCTTTTAATCCCCTTACCTCTATTTCCCATCCCCCTTTCCCTCTCCCCACTGGTAACCACTAGTTTGTTCTCTATATCTCTGAGTCTGTTTCTTTTTTTTTTATGTTCATTCCTTTGTTTTATTTTTTAGACTCCATATATATGTGATATCATACCGTGTTTGTCTTTTCTGAGTTGTTTTACTAAGCATAATACCCTCCAGGTCCATCCATGTTGTGCAGATGGCAAAATTTCATTTTTTAAAAATGGCTGAGTATTATTCCATTGTATATATATTCCATTGTATTTTCAGTCTTCCTAGACCCAGAAGATTGGTATCATCCACGTAAGGGAAAGGTGATAGACTGGTTATGAGTAGGGACAGATAAGGCAGTGGTTAAGAGCTTGAGTTAAGCTGTGGAGGATTCACTTCTGTCTTTCACCAGCTACCTAACTTTAGGCAAGTTCTGGTTCTTTGCCTCTGGTTCTTTGTAAAATGGCATAATAGTTATACCTACATCACTGTGTTATATGTACATACTGATTAGTAAATGCATACTGATTCAGAAATGTTAAATATGAATTTTAGAACTGAAGAACTATGGAGTCATTCATGCATTGGTTACTGCTTTCTCATGTTGCTCCTACACCCACTTTAGTTTAATCTCACTATTTCATCCTTGGACTATTTCAAGGATGAAAATATTCAATGTTCAATAGTTTGAATAGTTTGGATGTATGGACTATTTCATCTCACTATTACATCCTTAGCTCCCCTTCAGTGTCTTCCTTGCATTGTAGCCTTTGTATACCTTGCTCCCAAACTATTTTATGATGTGGACCATTTTTAAAGTCTTTATTGAATTTGTTACAATGTTGCTTCTGTTTAATGTTTTGGTTTTTTGGCCCCGTGGCATGTGGGATCCTAGCTCCCCGACCAGGGATCGAACCTGCACCCCCTGCATTGGATGGCAAAATCTTAACCACTGGACCACCACGGAAGTCCCCCAAACTATTTTAAAGCATTACTTTGCACATCTTCATACCCAACATACAGACACCAAACCAAACTCTTCCATTGCTTACCATTGTCCTGTGAACAGATTCCAAATTCCTGACATTCAGAGTCATGCATATTTTGGTTAGCTTGCCAGTCTCTTATCTCTTTCTCTGCTCTACGTGAACCTTTCATTATTCTAGTCAAGCTCTTTTACCCATTATTCACTGAGCTCACTGTACACCATGCTCCATTGTATAGGACACCCACCCCAGCCATGTTGTCATTCTTTTGTCTTAAGTTCCACCCTTCTTTCCAGGGCCAGGTCAGGTGCCCTTCCTGAAGAAAGTCATTTCTGAGCACTGTCAGAAACAGAGGACTTGCTGTCAGAACTTCGGAGATCAGAGAGGCCTTATGTTACATAACGGTTCATATCATCCATAACTGCTGCCCTGGTTTTTCTCCTTATGGACCCCTTCTACCCTTTAAAATGCATTTAACCAGGAGACAGAGATGGGTTTTGTTGTTATTTTTTTCTAATGCCTGAATTCCCCAGTGTTTCTGTACACAGCAGGTGCTCGGTAGATGTTTTTTGATATGTTATAAAGGTGGTTTCTATGTATTACATGTATACATGTACCTAACATTTTTTTTTTTTGCGGTAAGCGGGCCTCTCACTGTTGTGGCTTCTCCCGTTGCGGAGCACAGGCTCCGGACGCACAGGCTCAGCGGCCATGGCTCACGGGCCCAGCTGCTCCACAGCATGTAGGATCTTCCCGGACCGGGGCACGAACCCGCGTCCCCTGCATCGGCAGGCGGACTCTCAACCACTGCGCCACCAGGGAAGCCCTGAAAACCAATTTTTAAAATATCAGAATGGGTCATTACTGTCAGTAGCCCTTACACTTTGTAAAATTGGATTTCAGCATTAACAGTTGTTGACAATCAGTGATTAACATAGAAATAACAAAAATGATTCAAATAAGAACAGAGCTGAGCAGTGCTTTGTGAATGTGGAAAATGTGTGTGGCATTGGTCCTTACTTGACAGTTGGGGAAACAAGTCACCTAGACCTAAGGGCAGTTCCTAGGGCCACAGATCCAATTTCATTGCTGGTATAGGCCTCTCCCATTGCTAGTCTTGAGTCACCCTTTTCCACAAATAGATGATTGTTTGCATGTCTTAATAATTAATGATGATATTATTTGTAGATTTTTATGTTGCTTCTTAAACATCTTTTTTTTTTTGGCTGTGTTGGGTCTTTGTTGCTGGACGCGGGCTTTCTCTAGTTACTGCGAGCAGGGGCTACTCTTCGTTGTGGTGCCCGGGCTTCTCATTGCGTTGGCTTCTCTTGCTGCGGAGCACGGGTTCTAGGTGCGAGGGCTTCAGTAGTTGTGGCTCGCAGGCCCCTAGAGCTTATGGGGGGTGTCAGTAGTTGTGGAGTGTGGGCTCAGTAGTTGTGGCGCACAGGCTTACTTGCTCCATGGCATGTGGGATCTTCCTGGACCAGGGATCAAACCCATGTCTGCTGCATTGGCAGGCGGATTCTTAACCACTGCACCACCAGGGAAGTCCTAAACATCTTTTTTTTTTTTCTTTTTTCCTGGCTGTACCTCGAGGCATGTGGGATCTTAGTTCCCAGACCAGGGATCGAACCTGCACCCTGTGCAGTGGAAGCACAGAGTCTTTAATCACTGGACCACCGGGGAAGTCCCTAAACATCTTATTAATTAAGGGGAAAAAAATGAGGCACTCTTTGGGGTTTGACACATTAAAGTAGGAAGAAAGTTATGAAACTCTGCTCAGGAGAGAGTTTAGCTTCTAAATTTTATACCTAGGACTTCAGAAATTATTCTAGGATCTTCAAGGATAGTGGCAGTCCTATAATCCTGAAGTCAGAAAGAGGACTCTAGAACTATGATTGGCACGGTACAGGATGGGGACTCCACAGTTAAGCACAGGAGGTGCTCTTTTTCTCTCCTGTATTTGTAACTTTTCACTGGGTTAGAAGCCAAGTTGAATAGGATTAGGGAAGGGAGTAAATGGCACAAGGTAGTTTTGTTCTTTCTCTGTTGCAGTGGTTAGGGTTAGGGGAGTCTTGAAATAAATTATTTAAAAGCTGTTGTCACTGTCTCCTTTAACAACCTGATGAAAGTTGTGGGTCCTTGCCCTAGAGAAATTTTGCAATAAGCAGAGCTTTGTTTCAAAGATCAGTGTAGGTTAAAAGCTTAGTTTTTATCAGGTTAGATCAGGGGAGGCAAAAAAGGTGTCCATTAGGAAAGCTGGAAAGAAGGGTAAGGGAGAAGTGTTCTACTTATTAGGCTAATATATTTAATTAATGCTTTATATAATTCTTCATTTCTTTTAAGTGAATCGGTAGAGCAAAATAACTTTCTAAAATTGCATTAGAGATGTGTCAGATTTGGAAACAAATAATTCAGCTCTTTACTTTCAGCCCCTGTTCCCGCCTGTCCTCCTTTCCTCTGCATCCTGTAGTGAGCATCTCTATATTGTATTGGGTGCAGTTGAGCCCTTCTGAAATCATCCTTTGCAGGCATGTTGTATTCTCAGATACATGTGTGTTCTGACTCCGTTTGTGTCCATCAATGAATCTTCTCAAATTAGCAAACAGCATTTTCTCCATTTTAAATTCAGGCCTTCCCTGTACATCCCAAACATCCTTAATCCTAAGCAAGCTGACTCTCTTTCCAATTTCTTTGTACGCTTTTTTTGTGTGTATTATTTATAGCACCTTTTACATTTCACAGTTCATAACCTGCAAATAGCCACAGTTCAGCTTATTTAGTCCCTGGATTTAGTCAGCTTTGGTTAGCAAAATAGAAAATTAAATACATTACTATAACAGGTTGTGATTATATTTTACAGTTGAATTCTTTTATCTGAGTTTATAGGAAATGGTTTAGACTAAACAGTCTAATGCTTAGTAAATTGCATCTTTTGACATTTTAAAATACATTTCCTTTAAGATTATTTTCGGATCCTTAGATTAAAACAGATTGCGAGTTGAACCTATAATTGGTTTTTAGGTAATCGAATGTTAGAAAAACATGAAACTTTATAGCAAAGAAGACAAATTAATAAATTAGCAGTGTTAGGTGAGATGCCTTGAGCTTCTCTGCAGGAGTATTAAGTTTAGTTGGTTCATAATAGCTTTGCAGAAGTACTGCTCTGTTGATCAAAGGCATTTGGGAAATAAATAAATGTTAATATTTGAATAGAATAACTGATTTTCTTTCTTGTGGTTGCATGTCTGTGTAGAGTCCTATTATGATTTAATTAACAAGCATATAGTGACTTGATGTTTTTGTGTTGGTACAAAATAGTATCTAAACTGTTTGGTGCGTTATATTTACTTTAGTGTCTCTGTAAGAAGAGCCCAAAGAAGCTCAGTATTTGAGGATTGTCTTACTGATGAATCCTGTCATTTGAGTGCTTGTAAATGGCTCGGGGAAATTTATTATTGAGGGACGTTGCTATCATGTTGGGTTTTTTCTTATTCTTTTTACAGTTTTGCTATTCCTAGGACTCAGTAGAAAATCAATGTAAATGTTCCATTTTCAAGTGGAATAAAAAATAAAGGGCTTCTGTGAATGCACATTTTCTTGCCAGGAGAGAATTATTGCCTTTATTAAAACTATAAAAAGATAGTTTAGGGAATTCCCTGGAGGTCCAGTGGCTAGGACTCCGTGCTTTCACTGCTGAGGGTTCGGGTTCGATCTCTGGGGGACTAAGATACCACAAGCTGCAAGGCGTGGCCAAAAAAAAAAAGTTCATGATTCATTGTAAAGATTACTATTGTTTTGCTGCTATTATACACTCACCTCGCCCCCACCCCCCCATTTTCTTGTCCTGTTCTTCCTTAATCTGGTTATTTTATTCCTGACGTGCTGCAGCCTTGGTGTTAAGCCATGGTGGAGGTGAGCACCTTTGCCACGAGTTAGAACTGATTTCTGGGAGTTGAGAAGAGTGTTGTGATTAGAAATTGATTATTCACACAGCTGCTATTACTTTCATAATGCTCCTTTTCAATTGTAGCTTAAAATAGATGACTTAACACATGACTTAGCTACTTATGAATAATAAATAGGTGAGCAAAGGAAGAGAAGTGTGTATCATTTTCATATTTCTCATACTTTAGTAAAAGTTATATGTGTAGTTTTGGATATTGTGGCAAAGGGGATAATTTAATTTTCCTTTTTTGATGTGTAAGCCAGGATACTTTTGGGGTGGGAAAGTGAAGAAGAAATAGAGTATAAGACTTTCCTTTTAAAAAAAGAGTGTATTTACTTGATAGATCATGATTGAAAAGTGGAATGTAAACCCAGCTCCTTCCCCCATCTCCTCATCTCTTCAGAGACACCTCAGAGGCAGTCACCCATAAGTTTCTTGTGTGTCTTGCAGATTCAGTTACATGTACAAAGACATAGAGTATATATATATGTCCTATTTTCCGCCTTTAAGCAACTCAAATGGTAGCATGTTATATATATCTTGGTTTTTTTTTTTTTTCTCAATAAACAGTATTTCTTCCAGTTGCTAGATAATGCTCCATTAAATCGATTTGGTTTGATATATAGATTTTTCCTGATCTTTTGCTGTTGAAATAGCATATCTTTTCCCACATGTGCATGTATATCTACAGGATAAAATTCTGTAAGAGGAATTGCTGGGTCAAAGAGAAATATGCATTTTGTTGAAATTGCTTTCTGTAGAGGATGTATCAATTTACACTTTTTCAAACAAAAGGAGGAGGTTGCTATTTGTTTCTGTATCCTTTTAAACACAAGACTGTATTTTCGAAACCTTTTGATCTTATCCATGAAAAGTTTCAGTTTGTGATTTATTTTGAGGTATGAATGAGTCTTCATTTGTTCAGGAGTAATTTCTGTGAACTCATTCATTCCATTTTTTACCTATTTGTTGTTTGGTTTGTTTTGATCTTGGAAATTGTCTATATTGCAAATATTTTTCCCATTGTTATTTGTTTCTTGATTCAGTTTTTTTGTCTGTAGCCAGATGATTTTGTTCTTTGCATTTAAATTGTTGGCACTGCTGTAATTTTTTTGGTGTAAGGAATAAGGTGGGAGTCCAACTTTTTTTTATTCCTGACTAAATGACAATTATCACAAACATTTCTTGAATGATTCATGCTTATTGTGCAGTAAACTTTCATATATCTGAACTCTTTACTACTTCATTGTACTTGGTGCTTATATTAAATATTTATGCTACCTTCCTGGTAGGCCATTGCCTTTCTCCACAATTACTCTTTATAAAAAAATTGCGGGGGGTGGGTGGAACTTCCCTGGTGGTACAGTGTTAAAACTCCATGCTTCCAATGCAGGGGGCATGGGTTCGATCCCTGGTTGGAGAACTGAGATCCCACATGCCTAACAGCACAGCCAAAAAAATATTATTTTTTTGCTATTTTATTCTCTTATTTTTCCATGTAAACTTTATTTTTTAAACATCTTTATTGGAGAATAATTGCTTTACAATGGTGTGTTAGTTTCTGCTATTCACTGCTATAACAAAGTGAATCAGCTATACATATACATACATCCCCATATATCCTCCCTCTTACATCTGGCTCCCACCCTCCCTATCCCACACCTCCAGGTGGACACAAAGCACCGAGCTGATCTCCCTGTGCTATGCGGCTGCTTCCCACTAGCTGTCTATTTTACGTTTGGTAGTGTATATATGTCCATGCCACCCTCTCACTTTGTCCCAGCTTACCCTCTCCCCTCCCCGTGTCCTCATGTCCATTCTCTATGTCTGCGTCTTTATTCCTGTCCTGCCCCTAGGTTCTTCAGAACGTTTTTTTTTTTTAGATTCCATATATATGTGTTAGCATACGGTGTTTGTTTTTCTCTTTCTGACTTACTTCACTCTGTATGACAGTCTCCAGGTCCATCCACCTTGCTACAAATGACCCAATTTCGTTTCTTTTTATGGCTGAGTAATATTCCATTGTATATATGTGCCACATCTTCTTTATCCATTCATCCAATGATGGACACTTAGGTTGCTTCCATGTCCTGGCTATTGTAAATAGAGCTGCAATGAACGCTTTGGTACATGACTCTTTTTGAATTATGGTTTTCTCAGGGTATATGCCCAGTAGGGGGATTGCTAGGTTGTATGGTAGTTCTATTTATAGTTTTTTGAGGAACCTCCATGCTGTTCTCCATAGTGGCTGTATCAATTTACATTCCCAGCAACAGTGCAAGAGGGTTCCCTTTTCTCCACACCCTCTCCAGCGTTTATTTTTTGTAGATATTTTTGATGATGACCATTCTGACTTGGTGTGAGGTGATACCTCACTGTAGTTTTGATTTGCATTTCTCTAATGATTAATGATGTTGAGCATCCTTTCATGTGTTTGTTAGCAATCTGTATATCTTCTTTGGGGAAATATCTATTTAGGTCTTCTGCCCATTTGGATTGGGTTGTTTATCTTTTTGATATTGAGCTGCATAAGTTGCTTGTATATTTTGGAGATTAATCCTTTGTCAGTTGCTTCATTTGCAAATATTTTCTCCCATTCTGAGGGTTGTCTTTTCGTCTTGTTTATGGTTAACTGTGCAAAAGCTTTGAAGTTTCATTAGGTCCCATTTGTTTATTTTTGTTTTTATTTCCATTTCTCTAGGAGGTGGGTCAAAAAGGGTCTTGCTGTGATTTATGTCATAGAGTGTTCTGCTTATATTTTCCTCTAAGAGTTTTATATTATCTGGCCTTACATTTAGGTCTTTAATCCATTTTGAGTTTATTTTTGTGTATGGTGTTAGAAAGTGTTCTAATTTCATTCTTTTACATGTAACTGTCCAGTTTTCCCATACCACCTATTGGAAGACGCTGTCTTTTCTCCATTGTATATTCTTGCCTCCTTTATCAAAGATAAGGTGACCATATGTGTGTGAGTTTATCTCTGGGCTTTCTGTCCTGTTCCACTGATCTATATTTCTGGTTTTGTTCCGGTACCATACTGTCTTGATTACTGTCACTTTGTAGTATAGTCTGAAGTCAGGGAGCCTGATTCCTCCAGCTCCATTTTCCTTTCCCAAGATTGCTTTGGCTATTCGGGGTCTATTGTGTTTCAATGCAAATTGTGAATTTTTTTGTTCTAGTTCTGTAAAAAATGCCATTGGTCATTTGATAGGCACTGCATTGAATCTGTAGATTGCTTTGGGTAGTACAGTCATTTTCACAATGTTGATTTTTCCAACCCAGGAACACGGTATATCTCTCCATCTGTTTGTATCATCTTTAATTTCTTTCATCAGTGTCTTATAGTTTTCTGCATACAGGTCTTTTGTCTCCTTAGGTAGGTTTATTCCTAGATTTTTAAAATTCTTTTTGTTGCAATGGTAAATGGGAGTGTTTCCTTAATTTCTCTTTCAGATTTTTCATCATTAGTGTATAAGAATGCAAGAGATTTCTGTGCATTAATTTTGTATCCTGCTACTTTACCAAATGCATTGATTAGCTCTAGTAGTTTTCTAGTAGCATCTTTAGGATTCTCTACGTATGGTATCATGTCATCTGCGAACAGGGACAGTTTTACTTCTTTTCTGATTTGGATTCATTTTATTTCTTTTTCTTCTCTGATTGCTGTGGCTAAAACTTCCAGAACTATGTTGAATAATAGTGGTGAGAATGGGCAACCTTGTCTTGTTCCTGATGGTTTCAGTTTTTGACCACTGAGAACGATGTTGGCTCTGGGCTTGTCATATATGGCCTTTTTTATGTTGAGGTAAGTTTCCTCTATGTCTACTTTCTGGAGGGTTTTTATCATAAATGGGTGTTGAATTTCATCGAAAGCTTTTTCTGCATCTATTGAGATGATCGTATGATTTTTCTCCTTACATTTGTTAATATGGTGTATCACATTGATTGATTTGCATATATTGAAGAATCCTTGCATTCCTGGAATAAACCCCACTTGATCATGATGTATGATCCTTTTAATGTGATGTTGGATTCTGTTTGCTAGTATTTTGTTGAGGATTTTTGCATCTATGTTCATCAATGATATTGGCCTGTAATTTTCTTCCTTTGTCACATCTTTGTCTGGTTTTGGTATCAGGGTGATGGTGGCCTTGTAGAATGAGTTTGGGAGTGTTCTTCCCTCTGCTATACTTTGGAAGAGTTTTGAGAAGGATAGCTGTTAGCTCTTCTCTAAATGCTAGAATTCTCCTGTGAAGCCATCTGGTCCTGGGCTTTTGTTTGTTGGAAGATTTTTAATGACAGTTTCAATTTCAGTGCTTGTGATTGGTCTGTTTATATTTTCTATTTCTTCCTGGTTCAGTCTCGGAAGGTGGTGCATTTCTAAGAATTTGTCCATTTCTTCCAGGTTGTCCATTTTATTGGCATAGAGTTACTTGTAGTAATCTCTCATGATCCTTTGTATTTCTGCAGTGTCAGTTGTTACTTCTCGTTTTTCATTTCTGTTAATTTGAGTCTTCTCCCTTTTTGTCTTGATGAGTCTGGCTAATGGTTTATCAATTTTGTTTATCTTCTCAAAGAACCAGCTTTTAGTTTTATTGATCTTTGCTATCGTTTCCTTCATTTCTTTTTCATTTATTTCTGATCTCATCTTTATGATTTCTTTCCTTCTGCTAACTTTGGGGTTTTTTTTTTTTTTGGTTCTTCTTTCTCTAATTGCTTTAGGTGTAAGGTTATGTTGTTTATTTGGGATGTTTCTTGTTTGTTGAGGTAGGATTGTATTGCTATAAACTTCCCTTTCAGAACTGCTTTTGCTGCGTCCCATAAGTTTTGGGTCGTTGTGTTTTCATTGTCATTTCTTTCTAGGAATTTTTTGATTTTCTCAGTGATCTCTTGGTTATTAAGTAGTGTATTGTTTAGCCTCCATGTGTTTGTATTTTTTACAGGTTTTTTCCTGTAATTGATACCTAGTCTCATAGCGTTTTGGTCAGAAAAGATACTTGACACGATTTCACGTTTCTTAAATTTACCAAGGCTTGATTTGTGACCCAAGATATGATCTATCCTCGAGAATGTTCCATGAGCAGTTGAGAGGAAAGTGTAATATGCTGTTTTTGAACAGAATGACCTATAAATATCAATTAAGTCCATCTTGTTTAATGTATTATTTAAAGCTTGTGTTGCCTTATTTATTTTCATTTTGGATGATCTGTCCATTGGTGAAAGTGGGGTGTTGAAGTCCCCTACTATGATTGTGTTACTGTTGATTTCCCCTTTTATGGCTGTTAACGTTTGTCTTATGTATCGAGGTGCTTCTATGTTAGGTGCATAAATATTTACAATTCTTATATTTCTTGGATCGATCCTTCGATCATTATGTAGTGTCCTCCTTTGTCTCTTGTAATAGTCTTTAAAGTCTATTTTGTCTGATAAGAGAATTGCTACTCCAGCTTTCTTTTGATTTTCATTTGCGTGGAATATCTTTTTCCATCCCCTCACTTTCAGTCTGTATGGGTCCTTAGGTCTGAAGTGGGTCTGTTATAGACAGCATATGTATGGGTCTTGTTTTTGTTTACAGTCAGCCAGTCTGTGTCTTTTGGTTGGAGCATTTAAACCATTTACATTTAATTATAAGTATGCCTGTTTCTATTACCATTTTCTTAATTGTTTTGGGGTTGTTATTGTAAGTCTTTTCCTTCTCTTGTGTTTCCTGCCTAGAGAAGTTCCTTTAGCATTTGTTGTGGAGCTGGGTTGGTGGTGCTGAATTCTCTTAGCTTTTGCTTATCTGTAAAGGTTTTAATTTCTCCATCGAATCTGAATGATATCCTTGCTGGGTAGAGTAATCTTGGTTGTAGGTTTTTCCTTTCATCACTTTAAACATGTCCTGCCACTCCCTTCTGGCTTGCAGAGTTTCTGCTGAAAAATCAGCTGTTAACCTTTTGGGATTCCCTTGTGTGTTAATTATTGCTTTTCCCTTGCTGCTTTTAATATTTTTCTTTGTATTTAATTTTTGATTGTTTGATTAATATATGTCTTGGCATGTTTCTCCTTGGGTTTATCCTGTATGGGACTCTCTGCGCTTCTTGGACTTGATTATTTCCTTACCCATATTAGGGAAGTTTTTAACTATAATCTCTTCAGATATTTTCTCAGTCCCTTTCTTTTTCTCTTCTTCTTTTTGGGACCCCAATAACTCGAATGTTGGTGCATTTAATGTTTTCCCAGAAGTCTCTGAGATTGGCCTCAATTCTTTTCATTCTTTTCTCTTTATTTTGTTCTGCTGTAGTTATTTTCACTATTTTATCTTCCAGATCACTTATCGGTTCTCCTGCCTCAGTTATTCTGCTATTGATTCCTTTTAGAGAAAATTCTTAATTTCATTTATTGTGTTGTTCATCATTGTTTGTTCTTTAGTTCTTCTAGGCCCTTGTTAAACATTTCTTTTGTTTTCTCCATTCTGTTTCCAAGATTTTGGGTCATTACTGTCATTACTCTGAATTGTTTTTCAGGTAGACTATTTCCTCTTCATTTGTTTGGTCTGGTGGGTTTTTACCTTGCTCCTTCATCTGCTGCGTATTTTTCTGTTTTCTCATTTTGCTTAACTTACTCTGTTGGGGTCTGCATTTCCCAGGTTGCAGGTTTGTAGTTCCCGTTGATTTCGGTGTCTGCTCCCAGAGGGTGAAAGGTTGGTTCAGTGGGTTGTGTAGACTTCCTGGTGTAGGGGACTGGTGCCTGTGTTCTGGTGGATGAGGCTGGATGTTGTCTTTTTGGTGGGCAAGACCATGTCTGGTCGTGTGTTTTGGGGTATCTGTGAACTTGTTATGATTTTAGGCAGCCTCTGTGCTAATGGGTGGAGTTGTGTTCCTGTCTTGCTAGTTGTTTGGCATAGGGTGTCCAGCACTGTAGCTTGCTGGTTGTTGAGTGGAGCTGGGTCTTAGCGTTGAGATGGAGATCTCTGGGAGAGCTTTCGCCGTTTGATACTATGTGTGGCTGGGAGGTCTCTGGTGGACCATAGTCTTGAACTTGGCTCTGCCACCTTAGAGGCTCAGGCCTGCTACCCGGCCAGAGCACCAAGACCCTGTCAGCCACACGGCTCAGAAGAAAAGGGAGACAAAAAAAGAAAGAATGAAATTTAAATAATTAATTAAATAAAGTCATTAAAATAGAAAAAATTATTTTAAAAAAAGTAATAGAAAAAAGAAAAGAAAGGAAGAGAGCAGCTAAACCAAAAAACAAATCCACCGATGATAACAAGCCCTAAAAACTATACTAAAAAGAAACAATGGACAGTCAGAACCCTAGGGCAAATGGCAAAAGCAAAGCTATACAGAGAAAATCACACGAAGAAGCATACACATACACACTCACAAAAAGAAAAAAGAAAGTTTTTTATATATATATATAAATTAAAAAAGGAAGAGAGCAACCAAATCAGTCAACAAATCTACCAATGATAATAAGCTGTAAATACTAAACTAAGATAAACATATAACCGGAAACAAATTAGATGCAGAAAGCAAACCCCAAGTCTACAGTTGCTCCCAAAGTCCACCACCTAAATTTTGGGATGATTTGTTGTCTATTCAGGTATTCCACAGGTGCAGGGTACATCAAGAGCAGCATTCAGTCGGTGTTCTGTAGGAGTTGATCCACATGTAGATGTAGTTTTGATGTGTTTGTGGGGAGGACGGTGATCTCCACGTCTTACTCCTCCGCCATCTTGAAGGCACCCCCTCCATGTGAGCTTTAAAATTGGCCTTTTCTTATGCCATGAAAGTGTGAAGAGGTTGTTTTATTACCATGTGAAATTTATAGATTAGTGAGAATTGATATTTTTATTTTTACTCTTCCATTTATTTACTTTTTTTGTACCTTAACATTTTATTTACATGGCTCTTAAAAGATTTAAGTTTATTCCTAGGTATTTTTCTGTTTTGTTGCAGATGGAATCCTGGCTGGTTGTTTTGTATTTAATATGAAAGGGGCTGTTGGTTTCTGCATGTAAATTATAACACCTTACTGAATTCTATTTCTCTTGTGATTTTTCAGTTTATTCTAAATTGGGATTCTCAATTGCTAGTTTTTAAATTAATGGATAGAATTCTATCAAAAGAACTGGAATATCTTCATGATCATTTCACTGTTTCTTTGTAGTAGTAAAAGGCTAAATTATAGTTTTAAAAAAACAAGTAAACACATCAGAATGAAGGGAGTTATTTAATTTGATGATTTTAATGGCCATCGCTTTTATTTTTTAATTTTTTGTTTATATATATATATATATTTTTTTTTTTTTTGCGGTATGCGGGCCTCTCACTGTTGTGGCCTCTCCTGTTGCGGAGCACAGGCTCCAGACGCGCAGGCTCAGCGGCCATGGCTCACGGGCCCAGCCACTCCGTGGCATGTGGGATCTTCCCGGACTAGGGCACGAACCCGTGTCCCCTGCATCAGCAGGTGGACTCTCAGCCGCTGTGCCACCAGGGAAGCCCTGTTTATTCTTATTTATTTATTTATTTAATGTATTTGCCAGGGGTGGGGGGTGAGTTATTGCTTTTAAACATCCAGTTTCATTGAATGGCCCATGTATTAGAGATAAGACCCTGGCCAGGCCTGGAGGTAAGGCCAGGCTGACATTGTCTCTTTGTACCTGTCTTTCTTTTTTAAACAGGATTTTCTTTTTGTTTTTTGGCCACTTTGGGTCTTTTTTGCTGCACGCGGACTTTCTCTCTAGTTGCGGTGAGCAGAGGCTACTCTTGGTTGCAGTGCACGGGCTTCTCATTGTGGTGGCTTGTTGCGGAGCATGGGCTCTAGGTGCTCAGGCTTCAGTAGTTGCAGCACACGGGCTTCAGTAGTTGCAGCACGCAGGCTTCAGTAGTTGTGGCTCACGGGCTCTAGAGCGTAGGCTCAGTAGTTGTAGCGTACGGGCTTAGTTGCTGTGCGGCATGTGGGATCTTCCTGGACCGGGGATTGAACCTGTGTCCCCTGCATTGGCAGGTGGAATCTTAACCACTGCACCACCAGGGCAAGTCCCTGTACCTGTCTTCTAAAGATGAAGATGGTTCTGGGGTTGGCTTCAGTAGTAACTTTTTTTCATTCTGGGGTTGGCTTCAGTAGTAACTTTTTTTTTTAGATTAGCTAAAAATGCTTTAATAGGGAACTGAACCATGAGAAATGGGAGTTTTGGCTTAATTTTAGTCTGAATAGTGGTAATTGAGCTAAAATAAAATAATACTTAAATAGTAAGAGAAAGAGTGAGAGGGGAAAATGATTTTAGATCCAGGAAAAAAAATGTTACATAACGTAATTCTACAGTTTTCAGTTTGAAAATTGACTATATAATTTACAGAGACTTTTGCCTCATGTTGTAGTTAATGTGGCCAGATAAGGTGTTTACTGAAGCAGTGCTTCTGAAACTTTGCTGTGCATACTCATCACTCATTCTGATTCTGGGGGTCTGGAGTGGGCTCTGAGGTTCTGTATTTCTAACAAGTAATCAGATGTTGCTGTTCCCAGACCATGCTTCAAGTAACCACGTACTAAATGACCATGACTTTAATATGGTTATTTAGATAAGTTTAACTTTGTAAACTAAAAATCAAACAGGTCCCATTGATCAAATGCATCATTCTTTTCTTCTACTTCATCATTGGTTTCACTGCTTATTAGAATGTGCTGCTTTTACAGTCTCAATGTGATGTCCTGCTCACTGGTGTGTACCCTCTACTCCAGGGAGCATGGCACTCTGCCACCCCCGTCCTCCCATCCAGGATTCAAATGTGTGACGCTTTTTATTCATGTGATTTCTCCAGACTGGTTGCTCTTCTTCACCTGTCTAGCACTTCCCATCCTTCGAGACCCAGTTCAAATCCTAGCTTTAGAACATCTTTTTCAGCTGCTTTAGCCCACTATGAACCGTGATTGTCTTCTACAGTCAGTATTTTACTTACATGTCTGTTTGTTTGTTTCCCTAGTTAGATTGTAGACTTTTTAAAGATAAGGTTTATCTTGGACATTTTGCATTCCCTTCATGACCTCTCCTCATGTATATCTAAAAAACACTTTGGACACAGTGTCTCTGAATCCATAATTTTTGCCTCTAAAAACCTGTTTCTATTCCTGTGTTCTTT
Source organism: Neophocaena asiaeorientalis asiaeorientalis (assembly GCF_003031525.2). Lineage (NCBI taxonomy): Eukaryota > Metazoa > Chordata > Mammalia > Artiodactyla > Phocoenidae > Neophocaena > Neophocaena asiaeorientalis. The sequence continues at coordinate 935,654 of NW_020174269.1, forward strand.
GTATCAATGAATACCAAAGACCTTAGGGTAAAGAGAAAATCCAGTCTTTCATCAAGTCCTGTTAATTTTATCTCCAAAGCATTTCTTAAATCTTTGCTTTTCTCTTCCTCCAATCTAGGCTTACATGGACTGACCCAGGAGATTATGAACTGATCTATCTGCATCCACTCTGGTGCCCCTTCTCACCACTGTAGTATAACTCAGGTCTATCATGTATGTTAGTGTCTCCAGAATTGTCTTTCATTATGTTCCCTTTCTCTGTTTACTCCATTTTGTAAACCTTATTTTATGGTATCCAGGGATATGCCCTTCTGTCTTTCTAACCCAGTCTTCCATTTATACTTTTATCCCTTTTTATCCTTCAGAATAAAAGTCAAGATTCCCTTACTTGGGAAAGTATTTATTCCCTAATGCTTCCCTGGAACCAGAAAGGTTTTTGAAGGAAAAACAAAACAGCAGCAGTCCTTTTATGGCATCTCTTTGCTTTCGGCATAAAGCAAGATCCCACTTGGTCTGGCCTCTGTCTGCATCTGTAAATTATTTATGTGTTATCTGTTGTTAAAATCCCTGATGTTTGAATTGATTTCTGTCTTCTAGTGGACCTCTATTAAAAACAAACAACAAACAAAACCAACCTACGGAAAACTACTTGTTAACAAAGCAGAAAGATATTGTTTGATTAGTCTGATCACCTTAAAACAGTAGGGCTTAACAGGGATAAAAATAAGTGTTAATTGGATATTACGGATTTATTTTTAATGATTCTCGGTTTTATTTAAAAAATAAAAAGCATGCATACAGTGAAATATAAAACTATGTGTTTAAATAGGTTTGCTATCATTTAAAAGTTAATAGACTAAAAAAAAGTTAATAGACTGTTTTAGCACTTTCAGGTTTATAGAAAAATTGAGTAGAAAAGCATTGTGTGCTTTTGTGTTATATCTAAAAAGTCATCAAACCCAAGCTTACCTAGATTTTCCCGTGTTATTTTCTAAGAGTTTTATAACTTTGCATCTTACATTTAGGTTTGTGATCCGTTTTGAGTTAATTTTTGAGTTAAGGTCTGTAGATTTCTTTTTTCTTTCGTACATGGATGTCCATTTGTTGAAAAGGCTGATCTCTTCATTGAATTCCCTTTACTCTTTTGTCAAAAGATTACTTGACTGTGTGTGTGGGGGTTTACTTTTGGAATCTCTTCCATTGATCTATTCTTTTACCAATACCACACTGTCTTGATTACTGTAGATTTATAGTAACTAGTGAAGTTGAATGGAGAGTGTCAGTCTTTTAACTTTGTTCGTCAGTTGTGTTGGTTATTCTGGATCTTTTGCCTTTCCATATAAACTTGAGAATTCATTTGTTGATATCCACAAAATAACTTGCTGAGACTTTAAATGGCATTGCACTGATCCTATAGATCAAGTCTGGAAGAACTGACACCTTGACAATACTGAGTTTTCCAACCCATATGTGGAATACTTCCATTTAATTTGGGCCTTTGAGTTCTTTCATCAGAGTTGTGTAATTTTCCTCATAGATTCTGTACATAATTAGATTTATACCTGTGTATTTCATTTTTTGAATACTTGTATGCAGAGCTGTGGATTGGGAGGGAGAGTTGTCTGTAAAGTTATATGCTGATTTTTAACTAGGCAGGGGTTGGCGCCCCTAACCCCATATTACAGTTGTTCAAGGGTCAGCTGTAATATGTACAACACAATATGATAACCAAAGCAAGAAGCTGGGAAAGAGGATAGTAGCGGAAATTTTAGGTATGAGAAAGAATAGCAGAATTTTGTGCTTTTGAGGAGATGAGACTGTCACCAAGTAAATGAACACCAAGAATAAGTATATAAAATAGTGTCCTGGGAGTCCCTGGCGGTCCAGTGGTAAGGACTCAGTGCTTTCACTGCTGTGGGCCTGGGTTCAATCCCTGGGGACTAATATCCCACAAGCCATGCAGCATGGCCAAAAATGAATAAATAAACAAGTGTCTTGCCACATGGTTCATTCAAAGGTTCTTTAAATTTCAGCTTAAGCTTCCGTGGATAGCCTTTTCTCTCTAACCTGCTCTGAACTAGGTCATAGTTTTTCACCATTTCCCCACCTCTTATTCTTTCTCTTGGCACCCATTGTTTAATTGTGTTACTTTTTTTTTTTTTTTTTTTTTTTTTAAATTTTTTTTTTTTTTTTGGTGGTGGTACGTGGGCCTCTCACTGCCGTGGCCTCTCCCGTTGTGGAGCACAGGCTCCGGACGCGCAGGCTCAGCGGCCATGGCTCACGGGCCCAGCCGCTCCGCGGCATGCGGGATCCTTCCGGACCGGGGCATGAACCCGCGCCCCCTGCATCGGCAGGCGGAATCTCAACCACTGCACCACCAGGGAAGCCCCCATTGTGTTACTTTTATTCTTTACTTTTTATTTAAAATTTTTTTTTTTTTTGGTGGTGGTACGTGGGCCTCTCACTGCCGTGGCCTCTCCCGTTGTGGAGCACAGGCTCCGGACGCGCAGGCTCAGCGGCCATGGCTCACGGGCCCAGCCACTCCGGGCATGTGGGATCTTCCCGGACCGGGGCACGAACCCGTGTCCCCTGCATCGGCAGGCGGACTCTCAACCACTGCACCACCAGGGAAGCCCTATTCTTTACTTTTTAAAAAGTAATAATTTTCATAGCATTTATCACAGTTTGTAATTTTTTAAAACTTTGTTTAGTTTGCTTATTTACTACACAGTAAACTCCATGAAGAAAGGAACCATGTTTTTTAAAAAATTTTAATTTATTTTTCATACAACAGGTTCTTATTAGTTACCTATTTTATACATACTAGCATATATATGTCAGTCCCAGTCTCCCAGTTCATCCCAACCCCCACCCCCACTTTCCTCCCTTGGTGTCCATCTGTTTGTTCTCTGCATCTGTCTATTTCTGCTTTGCAAACCGAAGAAAGGAACCATGTTTTTGTATGCCCAGTGCCTAACATGTATTAAGATGCTCAGTCCTTACTTGTTGAGAAATGAATGAATATCTTTATAAACATACATATACACATGAGTATCAAGGAATGCAAAGTAAGAAAGTTATAAAAATCTATTATAGTCAGTCTTAAACTCTTCAGTAGAGTTGAGGGGTGTTTTCACCTAGATTTTGAAGGAAGTGATAGGCATGAGTTGAAGTTTTTGAAGGAATGTTCCAAATTTGGAGGAGGAAAAGAGTGGCAAGATTATTTGGGGAAATTAGTAAAATAATGTTGGCAAGAGTTGCTAACTACTTTGTAGATTAGCAATGATTATATAAGTATGGAGAAAGCTACTGGATGCTGGGAAAAAAATTTTAAGAGTTAAGGGTAGGCAGATAGTATGGAATTCCAGAAAATGCAGAGAACAGGAATAATATGGTGACAGTAGTTAGAAAAGGATGTTTAGGCAGTGGTCTTGTAGTAAGACACCTAAGGCATGGACATAAGTGATGAAAGCAATTAGTGCTCCTCATTCTCTTTAGTTCTGCATTTCAGAGTTCCAGGTCCTGAGATGATAGGGAATTTGCAAGTTTTATAGGTTATTACAGTTGGATTTATTTGTAGTGAAATTTTCTTGTTCCACAGCTCTTGGATAAGCACAAGAATACGGAGAGCATGGTAGAGCTTCTGGACTTGTATCAGATGGAGGATGAAGCCTACAGCAGCCTTGCAGAAGCCACAACTGAACTCTATCAGTATTTACTACAGCCATTCCGAGACATGCGAGAACTTGCCATGCTACGAAGACAGCAGATCAAGGTATTTTTTAAAAAATCTAAATAGTAACCTGCCTGTTTCATAGTTCTCAGTGTGGCTGGCTATACATTTTAAATATTAGAGGAGCTTTTATAAATGTAAATATCTGATCCATTGTCCCCAGAGATTCTAGTTTGGTAGTTTTGTGATACATAGAGCCTGAACACCTCATTTTAAAAGCATCTGAAAAGGCGACTTTGCTGAGTAGCCAGGGCTGAGAAAAGCCTAGAAAATTTGTAAATACATTGAGATTCTCATCTTTCCCCCTTTCCTGTGCTTTTTTTCCCCTCTCCATCTACTCCTGTCTCCCTTTTAATGTTTTGGGTATTATCTAGTCTTAGACTTATTTAGTAGCAGTTTTGAGAACATTTGTTTTGGGAAGACCTTGTTTTGAAAGTTACAAGGCATTAATGGTACAGCTTTAAAATTCATGACATTTACTTCTGTGTGTAAAATATATATTACTTTTTTTGAGGCAAGTGTTAAGGGTTTGGTTTTATAGCTGACCTCAAATCAATGTTGCTGTGTTTAATTCACATGGAAATATTACTGAACTAGGATATTAAAACACTTTTTGTGTATTAATGCGTGAATTTGGAACATTATTTACGAAATTTATATCTGGGAAATTGCCACTTATTCTGAAAACTTTGTGCTTGGGGGCAAGAATGAGTAGTATAATATTTGAAAAACTATTACAAGGTAAAGCATGTTTGTCTTTTTCCCTTTACTAATGAGTCAAGATATGGAGCAATACAGACTGTCACATAATTGACACACTCTCCTTTATTAATACTTTCGAAAAATATTGGGTTGTTAAGTCAGTTTTATCATAAACTTGGCATTTTGGGTAAAATGGTAACTAGTAACTAAGAATTTTTAGACACTACACTTTCCTCCAATTTAAAAAAAATGAACTATAGATATTTATCCATTGAAAACTTGACTGGAAGGCTAGGGATGAACTGGATGATATACATGGAGGCCCCATCTGCTTCTAAACTAAGCTGCAGTGTTTAGCTGAGATAATCTATATACAGCTTAACATTGATTATCAGAATCTATGTGAATTTTTGCTTTCATATTATATCATGGTTTGTATTGAGTATTAATATTAGCAAATGGATTGAACCTTCTTGTCAGGCTGTATTGTCCACTAGCATCAGTTATTACTCCATCTTTTTCCCCTGGGAAGCAGAGTATAGGTGAGGAAGAACAGACAACATATTTCTTAAACTGTTAACATTTTCAAAGGTAAAAATTGTATTTTACTGCATTGCCCCTCAAATGCCGCATCAACTATGATGATGAGCTAGTAAGAGAACATGAACAAATTTGTGCCAAAAAATTCTACAACTTAGATGAAATGGATACACTTCTTAGAGAAATACAAATTGTCAAAATAGAGTCAAGAAAAAATAGAAAAAATTTGGTAGCTCTATATTAACAAAGTTGAATTCATAATTTACAACCTTCTCACAAAGAAAACTCCAGGGCCAGGTAAAGGATCATTGGAGGATTTAAAAGAGGGAACACTTCCCAACTCATTTTTGAGGCCAGCATTATCCAAATCAAACGACATTATAGAAAAAAAGAAAACTACAGATAAACGTCCCTCATGAATGTAGATGCAGTAATTCTTAACATAATATTGAAAAATAGGATTCAATAATATACTGTGATTAGGGTTTATCTTAGAAAGGCAAGATTGGTTTAACATTACAAAAACTAATCAATGTAACTCACCATATTATTGATAAAGGAAAAAAATCAACATGTCTGGGTGCAGAAATGCACTTGATAAAAAGTTCATTGCCCATCCATGGTAAAATCTCAGCAACCTAGGAAGAGAAGGGAACTTCTTTGAGCTGATAAAGGGTATGTGTGGAAAGCCTATCTAACAGCATGCATGATGGTGAATGACTGAATTCTTCCCCCACTAAGATTGGTAACTAGGTAAGATTTTCTGCTCCCACAACTTTTATTCAGTATTTCTCTGGAGTTTGTCGTCAGTTCAGTAAAGCAAAAAATAAAAAATAAAAGGCATATATAAATTAGAAAAAAAGTAGATTATTTGTTTGTAGATCATGTGATCACACATGTAAAAAAAATTAAGAATCTAAAAAAGCTACTGGAAATAATCTGTAAGTTTAGTTACAAGGTCAGTATTAAAGATTCAGTTGCATTTTCTATCTTCCAGAAATGAAGTTGAAATCAAAAATTTTTAAATGCCTTTTACATTAGCATCTCTGAACATGAAATGTTTACGGATAAATTTTATAAAATATATGAAAGGACTATATACTGAAAAATTATAAGACTTTGATGAGAAAAATTAAAGCATACCTAAATAAATGGGAGATAGACCGGGTTAATAGATTGGAAGATAATCTATTAACAATAATCAATAACGTTTAGATGTCAGTTCTCAACTGATCTGTAGATTCAAATTAATATTCCAGTAGGGTGTTTTTTTTTTTTTAAACTAACTAGCCAATTATAAAATAGCTAGAGAAATCCAGACATTGTGGTGATAGTATAGGATAGACATGTAAATGAATGGAACTAAACAGAATCCAGAAATAAACCTGTGGTTATATAGTCAATTAGTTTTCTACAAAGGTGACAAGGCAGTTCAGTGGGGGGAAAGAATAGTCTTATCAACAAATGGTGCTAGAAGTGGATACCCATATAGAAATAATGAAGTCCAGTCTTCCTTATCTTATACCATACACAAAAATTAATTTGAAATACATGTTAGACCCAAACATAAAGCTCATAGTATAAAACTTTTATAACAAAACTAGGAAGTTTTTACAATCTTTCAGAAGGAAAGACAAAGGTTTTTTAGATAGGATGCAGAAAACTTCAGCTAAAAAAAAATAAAATAAAATTGGACTTCACTAAAATTAAAAACTTTTGCTATTTTAAAGATTAAGAAAATGAGGAGGCCACACACTGAGAGAAAATAACTTGTAATACATCTGAAAGAGGAACTGTACAACTCAGTAAGACAAAACCCCAAAAATTTCAATATGAGCTAAATATTTAAAAAGACACAAAGAAATGGCTAATAATCACATGTGAAGATGCTCAACATACTCATCTAGGAAATCCAAATTGGTACCACAGTGAGATACTATTACACACCCATTGAAGTGAGTATAATGAAAAAATTCTGGCCCTCCCAAGGGCTAGTGAGGATGTAGAGTAAGTGGAATTTTCATACATTGCTAACAGAATTTTAAAGTGGTACAACCACTTTGGAAAACAGTTTGGCACTTTCTTCAAAAGTTAAACATATATGGTTGATCTTTGAACAACCCTTGGGTGTGGTTCCAGGACCTGCCAATGATACCAAAATTTTCAGATGCTTAAGTCCCAAAGTGGCTTTCCAGATCGTGGTTCTCCATCCGTGGATTCAACCAACAGCAGATCTTGTAGCACTGTAATATTTATGGGGAAAAAAATCTGCATGTAAGTGGACTCATGCAGTTCAAATCCGTGTTGTTCAAGGGTCAACTGTACAATACCTTACAACTCAGCTGTTTGTCTCTTAGTTACTTATACAAGAGAAACGAAAACATCTGTTCACAAAAAAGACTTACATACCAGTGTTCATGCCAGCTGTATTCCCGGTAGCCCCAAACTGGGACAACCCAAATAACCATCGACAGGTGAATGGATAAACAAAATGTGGATAAAATGGATAAACAGGGCTTCCCTGGTGGCGCAGTGGTTGAGAGTCCGCCTGCCGATGCAGGGGACACGGGTTCGTGCCCCAGTCCGGGAAGATCCCACATGCCGCGGAGCGGCTGGGCCCGTGAGCCATGGCCGCTGAGCCTGAGCGTCCGGAGCCTGTGCTCCGCAACGGGAGAGGCCACAACAGTGAGAGGCCCGTTTACCGCAAAAAAAAAAAAAAAAAAAAAAAAAATGGATAAACAAAACCGTCCTGTATATGTGTGAAGGTATGGATGGCAAAGCAGTACGAGAAGGTATGGATGGCAAAGTAGTACAAGAATGTTTTGGAGGTGACGGAAATGTTTTGTATCATGATTGTAGTGGTTGTTTCTTGGGTGTATACAGCAATCAAAACTCATCAAATTGAGCACTTTAGATGGATTTACTTGAACACAGTGTATGTAAATTAAATCCTGATTAAATAGCTTATAAAAAACCGTGCTGAGCAAAAGATGCCAGACAAAGAGTATGTGCTGAGCAAAAGATGCCAGACGAACTGTGCCTCCATTTACATGGAATTCTAGAAGATTGTCCTAAACAGCTGTTGCCTGGGGTGGGGCCAGGGAGATCCACTGAGAGGAAGCGGATGTAACAGAATCCTTTGGGGAGATTGATGTGCTTCAAATCTTGATTATGGTGCCCGTTATCACGGGTATATATATTTGTCAAAATTTACACTTAAAACAGGTACATTTTGTTGTATGTAAATTATAACTCAGATGATTTTTTAAAAGAAAAATGAGCAGTATGTACAAGTTTATGTAGAGACACAAAATGAGGTGATCACCATTGCCTGAAGATACATGGAAAAAGGGGGATGATCAAGCTTCACCACTGAAGAATAAGAATTCAGTAGGAAGTGAGTACATATGTCTGTATTGGAGATTGGAATTGAGAATATTCCAGATAGGTATATAAAAACAGGAATGGTATAGTGAACAGGCATAATACTAGGGCTTTTAGTCACAATAAGTTATTCAAACATTACTGAATCACCAACCCAGCACCATGAGTGGAGGCCAATAAGTGGCATGGCTGGGATTGAAACACATGTTTGACTGCAAAGTCTGCTTATTTAGTTATACCACAGGGTGTGAATTGTTTGATATGCCTCAGTCTAAGGATTTGTAGGAGAAGAATGATGGTCAGGGGCTAGAGTGCTATCTCATCCTATGGAATTTGACCTTCAGCCTCTTTAAAATACACACCTCTTTCGGAAGCTCCCAGACTCTAATACGCTGGTTCTTAAAATGTGACCCCCAGACGAAGAGCATCAGTATCACCTAGAACCTTGTTAAGAATACAGATTCTTAGGCCTCACCTCAGATCTCCTTCTAGGGAGAAGCTCAGCAATCTTTGTTTTAACAAGTCTTCCCGGTAATTCTGATATGAAGTTTGAGAACCACGTGTCGAATAAAATTTGAAACAGCTAAGGGATGGAGCACACTAAATTCAAAGTTACATTCTCTCTGGGCCCCAGTTTTTTCATCCATAAAATGAGATTTAAACTACATGATGCTTGGGAGATTCCCTGGTGGTCCGGTGGATAGGACTTTCACTGCCGGGGCCCTGGTTCAATCCCTAGTCGGGGAACTAAGATCCTGCAAGCTGCGTGGCGTGACCAAAAAAAAAAGCTTAAATAAATAAATAAAAATAAATAAACTAGATGATCCTCTGTAGATTTTTAGGCCCAGTGTCTTAACGAGTCAGGGTTAGCAAGGTGACCTGCTGATAGTCTTCCTGGATTAACTATAAGCACTTCAGACACATTGTCCAACTTATTTCTAATGATTTGCTGAAAGTACATAAGCTAGAAACTAGAAGACACCCTCAGCTTTTCCCTCCCCTTTGTAGCCAGTCATGTCATTTTGCAATTCAGCTGTCTTCTAGTTGAAACTTGAATGTACTCTTTTTCCTCCACCCTTCCCCGGGACCAGGCAAATCTATAGGTGTCTTTGTGTGAAATAGAAAAAGTCACCCACCTCCACCCTTATTCCAGCAGACAGATGGGCATATGCAGCAGTATGCATGGCTTGGCAAACGCCCTGGTTTTGTGCAGGGTGCAATTTTTACACCACTGGACCACTATATACTCTGCCATGTACACTATGAAATATATAGTGCTACCACTATACATTAAGGTACTTATCTCTTACCTCAACTATTTTTTCCTTTGGTGTCCTTGTCTTTAGCTGTCTCTTACCTTCAAAAAATGCTTCATTTCACACTCTTACCTGGGAATAGTACACTTAATATTTGCTTTGAATGTAAAAATGCATGAAATAGATGATGCCAAGTCTAATCATGTCATTCTCTTAATCAAGAGTCACCTTCAGATGACTCCTGGGCCTGGAAAATTCACATTAAGGTCTCTACTACATCAGTATATTCACAAGTTTATCTTGGCATTTGTTTCACCTAAGAATTGGAATTTTTTTTAACTTACAATCCCAGCAAAGACAGAAGTAACACTTCAGCTTCTCATATAAAACCCAGTATCCAAGCTAGTGATGTACTTTATAATGAGCAGTTCCTTGCCAAGAAATTTGTGTTTATAAACTAGTCTCACTATCCTAGCTACCTAAACCGACACATTTTTTTCCATCTTAAAAACAGATACTGTTTTCTTTCTAGCCCTAAAATTGAAAACAGAGGTGTCATTGTTATTAGCACATGATCCAGCTGACCAATGCTGTACATCTTCAAATTTGCCAAGTTAGGAAGAGAACTCAGTATCCTAGCTTAATGTCTTAGGTACAGTAAACTGTAATCATGTTTTTAAACAGTTGGCTGCAGCATTAGCTACTGAGTTTCAGAAGTCAGTTAAAAAACCAGCATTTAAAAAGCATAGCATGTTTGTTTTCTGTATTTTTGAATATACACGTACAATGAAGGTAAAAATAATCTAACAACAAAGAACAGGTTATCGCCAAATAATTACCACCAGATTTTTAATATTATTTTTTCTCTTCAAAAAGATAATGCAAGGTTTCTCATTTCTGTAGTGTTTAACTATGCAAGTGAAAAGGGTTTCTATCTTCATGATCTGAGTTAAGATTTTTTAATTTTGAGCACTGCCTGTTTTGGTTATTACATTTCTGTTCCACAGTTGTGTCTGTTGGTCTGACCAGAAGATCAAATCAGTTATTTCAACAGAGGGAATTTTAAGAACCAGGTATAAAGTTGTTAACAAGGTAGATAAGAAGGCAACTCTTAAGATATCAGAGTTAATTGCAAAAGCAGCCACCACTCCTAGGATCGGGGGTTACAAAGGGAAGAGGTGGTAATTATTAAAGGATAGGTCCTGTGGAGCTGACCTCTGAGAAAGAAGACATTGCTCTTCTAGTGCTGGTGTGTCTGATCTCAGTGGAGAGGACCAGATCTCTGGGGATAGGGCACTGGTGGACAGCTGCTGGTTTGTCTTGGGCACACAAATGAGGTCAGTTCTGTGAAGGTTAAAAAACTGCAAACTCGATTCTGTTAACTCCTTCAAGAAGGTACTGCAGATGCTGGGATGAAGAAGCGAGTCTGGGATGATGATCACAGGAACAGCAAACAGGAAAGTCAAGTGATACAGATAGGAAGAAGCAAATCTTCTCTTTCCTTCAACTCTGAAATCTCCTCCAGCCCTTTCTGTTGGCAAAGGCTAAATGTGGTTTTCAGAGCCTGAACCCTAGCATCACAAGGCAGAAGGTTGAACTTCGGAGTTGATAGAATCTAAATACATTTTGACTTTCAAAGTCAGGGAAAAAACTTAGCTAACCTAGCTTATGGTCTTAGGTATAATAAACATACAAAGTTTAATCATGTCATTGAAAAGGACTTCCATTGTAACGTGCCGAGTAAGAATTTAAATTTTTGCTACAATTTATTAAATTTATCATAATATCAATTTATTAAATTTCTTTTTCATACTTGTGAACACTAATCTTTTGCTTTTTAACTTGTTTTAAAAATCAAAGGTAATCACAACAAATGAAAGCACAAAAACCTTGATGGTTTTATTACAGAAAACAAGTTTTCTAAAACCTTAAACGTAAACTGAAGTCTAAATATGCCACTTACTATTGCTGAGAAGCCCTCAGTGGTTTCCAGTTGCCTGTCATATGCAATACAAACTCCTCAGCCTCCTCATTGATCTAACCTACTTCTCTAGTGTTATCTCCCACTACCTTCATCTGTTTTACTTAAACTCCAGCTAGGCTGGACTGCTCTCTGTCCTTTACCATGCATTGAACTTACTTACTTACCTCAAGGCTTTTTTTCAGGTTACTTCTTACCTACAGCATCCCTTTTGGGTGGTTCTCTTTTCCCATATGGTCCCCATGTAACTGTCAAAATCCTACCCTTCCTTCAAAGCCCTCTGCAATTTATGGGCCTCAGTAAAGTTTGTCCTGATCTAAACAGCTAAATGTGTTCAAAGATTATGGTATCGTAAAATACTTTCCAGAAAAGGTATTAATCAATTTATAGTTCCACCAGCAGTATATTATGTGTGCCTGTTTCACCATGACTTTACTAGCTCTCTTCCTATGATAAATGGTTTGTCACCCTGCCATCTAAAAACAGCTATCTTGTGTCTTCTCCCGTCTCCTCTACCAATTTATTTTTAACTGGATTCTTTTTCTTTTTTTAATTTTTATATTATTTTGGAGTATAGTTGATTTACAATGTTCTGTTACTTTCAGTTGTACAGCAAAGTGATTCAGTTATACATATACATAATTCTTGTTCAGATTCTTTTCATAACTGGGTTCTTTCTTCACAGGGGAAGACATAAGTTCTCCCTCTCAACCTGCTCTGTGATCTCCCATTAAAATAAAGCAAGAGTGCCTGCCCTTAAGCCTTATCCTCTTCTCCACCCTTTTCCCCTCTATTCACTCACACAAATTTCTCAAGAGTATTATACATGTGTCTGCATTTCTCTCCTCATTAAAAACATGTATGGAAGTGAATTTTTATTCACTCATTCAGGAAATATTGTAGATTACCTAGTTCATGCCCAGCAGTGTGCTAGTGAAAAGCAGGCAAGCAGAGATAAAAACCACTTGTGCATTCTCTGCCCTTATGGAACATTCAGAGCAGAAAGGAGGTGATATAAAATAATATAAAGTATGATTGTGATAAGACTTAAGAATGAAGGCTATTTTTTAGATTGAAGAGCTTATACTGCCTGTAATGGTGAGTCAGGGATGACATCCATGAACCAGTAATTGAACTGAGGTCTGAAGATATGGTGGGAATTAATAGGCAAAAGGAATTTGCCTGTACTCCAGAACTGTTGTCTCCAAGTTCACGCTGTTAGGTCCATGGGTACTGGTTGTGTATCTACTTGATCCCTAAGCAGTGTTTGATAGTGTTGATTTCTCCTCCATTGAATCTTGCTACTTATATGATTACAATTCCTTACATGAACTCATTCACTCTCGTTGCTTTAAATGTCTTCTAGTGTGTCAAGGGTACCCAAGCTTATATCTCTGGACATGACTTGCGAAGTTAAACTTAGTATGCAAAATGAAATCCTTGGCAATTCCATGTACATATTTTTTCCCAGTAACCCTAGGATCATTCTTGACCTCTTCCTCTACCTTGCCACTGTCCCCTTAACGTTGCTAATTAATTGTTCTGTGTGTGCTGAGCACTACAGTGAGTGCTCATATGTTTTTCCCTCTTTCTGGAAGACTTCATTTGCTTAAGGAGCAGTATATTGTTGCTTCAAGACTCAATCAACTGTTTTAAACTGTTCCTTTGATTTCTGTTTATTGTACTGTTTAGAGACTATGACCTGCATTATTTCTACTTTTGAAATTCATTATAATTTTTTAGTGGTGTATGATAACTTACTTGATCAATTTTTTTTTAAGTGTGCCAGGGATGGCACATTTTTCTCTATAATATTTTTTCCCCGTCATCCTAATATGGTGTTGTTGTTTAGGTTTTAAGTTTCTTTCTCAGTATGTGGTAAAGCAGTACAGAGGGTCCATTGCTGTTCTTCCTGGACTGTAACTTTCTTCCATATTAACATACTGGTTTAGCACTTTTCTATATTTTAATGTTGATATTGTTACTTCTGTGACATTCACTTGGCATACCTCTGTCCATCATTTGATTTTCAACCTTCCTTTGTCCTTTCGTTTTAGTTGTGACTCTTATAAATAATACATAGCCAGTTTTTCTGTTACTTATATCCAGAGCCCTTCAGTAGGCAGATAGGCTGATTTTTATATATTGTCAATCTTATTTTATTTATTTATGTCAATGATTAAATAAGCATTTTATTGGCACAAATAATTCTTAAACTGAAAATACAATTATCGTAAAGGAGGAAATAAATTTCTCATCCCAGCACTTGAAAATCATCAGTCTTAAACATTTTGTTATATGTCCTTTATATATAGAAAAGGGAAGGATGAAGAAGAAGATAGAGGAGGAAGGGGGAACAATTTCTGCATCAACTGTCTTCAACATTATTGTTAATTTAATTGTTTTGTAAATTGATAGCTTCTACTGCAGAGCAGGGAAAAACCAGTATTCTTTCTTTTAGTACCAAGCACAATGCCTGATATATAAATGTTCAGTAAATGTTAAAAGAGAGAGAGAAATGATCTTTTCCATTTTTCTTTTTTCTCTCTACAGATTTCTATAGAGAATGATTACCTGGGTCCCCGAAGAATTGAAAGTCTACAAAAAGAAGATGCTGACTGGCAGCGGAAAGCTCATATGGCTGTGCTGTCCATTCAAGATCTTACTGTCAAATATTTTGAAATAACAGCTAAAGCTCAAAAAGGTGAGTTTCCCAGTAGAATTATTTTTGTTAGGTATTTTCAAAATGGATGGAGGTATTTTCAAAAATGAGTGGTTTAAGTATTTTATGTTCGAAATAGTTATATAGAAAAGAATTAAAGACCACTCATAATCCTAGCGGTTAAAGAAGACTACTATTAACAACTTAAGGTATATCCTTTCAGTCTTTTCTAGGCATATGTGTTTACATATAGCCCACCTTTAAAAAAATTAAAAGTGATGGGTATTAGTATAGCATAATTCAATTCTGACAATAATCATTCACAGTTACAGACGTCATAGCTTAAAGTCCCAGTCACCAGCAAGACTCCCTGCCCTTCAGACACTACTTGCAAATTTGGGGTGTCCTTAGGCCATCTGTACGTCTAACCAACTGGCTACAAATTTGGGGTTCCTACAGCCCTTTTAGGTTCAAAAATTCACTCGCAGAACTCAGGAGAACACATACTTACCATTACAATTTATAAAGGATACAAATCAAGCCAAATGAAGAGATACATCTGGCAAGGTCTGCCTGGCAAGGTCCATTCCTTCCAACTCCCTTCCATAGGAGGCCACAGAAATCGTTCCACCACTCCCTGAGAAGCAGTTTAAATTATTCATTATTTTAATAAGCTCTCTATTTGTATACCTGGCATTAAAGTCGTTATTCAGGTTATTCTTTCAGCAAATCCACGTTTCCTTAAAAGTTTCACTCGAAGCAATTGTGCTGAATGAGAATACTTTCCTCGATTCCTCAGCATCGTTTGGCATTGTCATTTAAAAAAAAACACAGTTTAATAGATGAAAAGTAGTACCATGTTTTTAAAATTTGCATTTCTTTGCTTATTACTGAGTGTTCATCTTTTTTGTTTTCATATATTAATTGGTATTTGCATATCTTTCCTTTTTTCCCAGTACTGTCTTCTGCCTATTTTTCTGTTGGGCTGTTTTCCCCCTATTGATCTATATAAGATCTCCTTGCATTCTCTATATATTAGAAGAGGAGTAAAATAGGCTTTTATTTCCTTCCTTATGCAAAGCCAGGTGTAGCCCAATTTTACTGCTTAGCTTTTAAAAACATCTTAAATGGGCCCTTTTCTGACAGGTATATGTATGTTAGAACATTAAGGTTTTTTAAACAAATTTAACATGATTCCTTGTAAACACCAGGACTGTTGCCTTCAGAGCTTTTTTACATATAATGATCCCATAGGGTGCTATTACATGGTGGTTATCCTGTTAATGTCATCAGTCATCTTAGCAAGAATCTATTCTTGCCAGCAGAGGGAGAGAAGAATCTGGGTGTTTTTTGTTTTTTTGCAGTACCGGGCCTCTCACTGTTGTGGCCTCTCCCGTTGCGGAGCACAGGCTCTGGACGCGCAGGCTCAGTGGCCGTGGCTCATGGGCGCAGCCGCTCCGCGGCATGTGGGATCTTCCTGGACCGGGGCAACGAACCCGTGTCCCCTGCATTGGCAGGCGGACTCTCAACCACCGGGCCACTAGGGAAGCCCAAGAATCTGTTTTAGAGGTGTTCTAGGGGTATTCTGAGCATTCTGTATTCATAATTTTCTACATTATCTTCATATTCCTGAGCTGTTGGAAAATAACTCCAGGTGAAGTGAGCAGCAATTAGGCAGAAGAATACATTCTGTCTAAAGATGTTGGAAGACAAAGTATTGACTAGCTCTTGTGGTAGGTAACAACCTGAGACTGAATTAGGACAGGGAACTGCTCCACAGACACAGTCCTTAAGTGGGAAGCAAGAGATAAGGCTCCAGACTATATTTGTTTATGCAGAATGTTTGACTATATGCTGTGATTACAAGTTCAGGTAAAAGTGATAGAAGCAGCAGACTAGGTATTTAAGCAACTTGGGTACTCATATAACTCTCCTTTTATAGGTGTGTGACCTTGGTCTTAAGTCACCAAGTTTCACATATCTATGTTGAAGGTGTTGATAATGCATACCATGCCTATTCTATAGGATTGCTGGGCAGATAAATAGAACACTTGGAAAAAGCACTTTGAAATTAACACAACATCGTACAAATATGAGTGATTGTGGTCACGTGTGCATGAGGGAGAGAAGAAACAAAACAGACCATGTATTTGATTAATATTGCCATGTGAAGTGAGAGAAGCATTTAAATATCTATTATTCTCTCATTAAATTTCCACAAGTCTTCCGAGGAGGTACTGTATTTCCTTATGTTTATTACTCAAGGGAATTTAGCCCAAGAACAGTTAAGTTTCTTCTGAAAGTTACATGTTGATGGGTAGAAGTGAGAATTTAACTCCAAGCTGTCTAACTCCAAACCCCCTGCTGTTATTTTTTCCCCTACAGTGCACTGCTGTACTGATCTTATGGTTGCATAAATATTATCATACATTTTTAAAAGATAGAGATTTAAGATGGCAGAATCATTTGCTATGTAAGCAACAGAAGTAGTTAGTATTTGTTAGAAACCCTAAAATAAAGGATCAGATCAATATTCAAATATGTTAGCATTTAAAGGCCAAAGAGAAACCAAAAGAACTATATTGAGAGGAGATTCTGAGTAAATAGATTGCTCATTTGTCATAAGAACTCAACAGATTTTTAAGACTAAATCAAGAAATGGTGACGTTCTTGAATGGAGGTAACTACCCAGGAGCAGGTTCCAAGTTGGTTGCATTTAGCCATTGGGACTAAGGGTGGGGGGAGAGCTGAGCATGAGAAACTGCTCTTTTCCACTATCAGCCTCTCTGTACAGTTTTAATTTTCAAGTATGTACTCGTATTATTGTCAAAAAATTAAAATTGAGGCAAATGTTACTGAGATACTTCTTGCAAAGAAGGTTATGATATAGTAGCATTACAAAAGTATTAATCACTTACCTGTGAACGTATTAAAGAAACTACTAGAGAATGTACACTAATCTAAAGACTACATTAGGTACTGCGTAATCAGATTGCCTGACTCTTTTATGATAGTTAAAGCATGTCTGACCTATTAGGCATAAGGATCATAGGATGGTTGGGTTCATTTGTATAAGGACCCAAGATGAGCCAGCACCATGCTATTATCAGTGATAAACTTCTTTAACTGGAAGATACTAGGTGTTTGATTGTCAGGAAATGTTTCTTGAATAAGGCCTCTATTGTGGCAAACTAAAAAGTTCTTCCTTTTTCTGTGTGGTGGCAAGGAGAAGTTGGGTATCTTCTTTGGGGCTTAGTTAGTTAAGCCCAGCACTAACTGATTCTGCTCCAGCACTAACCTTAGCAGAATCAGCTCCATGCTAATGTCTAGGATTTATTTCATCCTACCATTATCATTAAAATACGTTTGGAGAACTCAAAAGTAGATGAATTTAAATAATTTTAAAATACCCTTTAATAGTTATGGTTCTGATTTCAACTAACATACCTAGGAAAAAGTATAAACCGTGACAGAATAAAGTTTTATAGAAACTTAGAACTTTAATAACACTGGACAATGTGAAAAGAGTATTTTTTTAAGTAAGTTTTAAAATTAACCTGAAAGCTCAGTTTCATCTTCAGAAAGTTATTTCTGAGAATGACTATTTAAAATTCTTATTGGAGACATTAGAGAGAATCTAACATACTGTTGAATTATATTTTAGAGCTTTTATAGGCAGTTTATCATGAGGGTAGCATTTGTGTGTTTATCTTTGAGTGTGTGATCAGTGGAATCTAAGACTTTCAATTCTTTAGTATCAAGTTGTTTCATGTCTTAATGTCTCAATGTCTTTTTAAAAATTATCAATAGCTGTATATGATCGAATGCGAGCAGATCAGAAGAAATTTGGTAAAGCATCATGGGCAGCAGCTGCTGAACGTATGGAAAAACTCCAGTATGCAGTTTCTAAGGAGACTCTGCAGATGATGAGAGCTAAAGAGATCTGTTTGGAACAGAGGAAACATGCACTAAAAGAAGAGGTAACAGGGCTTCCCTGGTGGCGCAGTGGTTGGGAGTCTGCCTGCTGATGCAGGGGACACGGGTTTGTGCCCCGGTCCGGGAGGATCCCACATGCCACGGAGCGGCTGGGCCCGTGAGCCATGGCCGCTGAGTCTGCCCGTCTGGAGCCTGTGCTCTGCAGCGGGAGAGGCCACAACAGTGAGAGGCCTGCATACTGGGGGAAAAAAAAAAAAAAAAGAAGAGGTAACAAAAGCCGTGAGAAAAATATATTTAAAAAAATTTTTTTAATAAGATGTGCTATTTGACTTTTTTTTGCTATAAGACTTAAATTTTTCTGACTCTACAGGCAGTTGTTAATTTTGCAGTACCTCCATGAGATGATGATAACTTTCACAATGGGGCCTCTGATAGAAGAGTTAGAGTTACGGCATTTTCACAGCATGCCAGCGTGACTGTAGGCAGCAACTGTTAAAAGAAAAAGGAGCACTCATTTCCTATCTCCCGTTTGGTCCTCCCCACACCTAGGCAACTATTTTCTGTCTCTGTAGATTTGCTATTCTCGACATTTCATATAAATGGAATCATAAAAGATGTGATTTTTTTAAATGCTTTTTCCTCCACGTAGTGTCATGTTTTCAAGGTGCATCCATATTGTAGCATGCATCATTACTTAATTTACTTTCTTTGGCCAAATGATACACCACATTTTGTGCATTCACCAGTTGATGAACTTTGGGGTTCTTTCTACTTTTGGAGTTGCTATGAACATCCATGTGCAAGGTTTTCATTTATCTTGGCGTGAAATGCTATTTAACCTATTGAGGAACTATCAGACTGTTTACCAAAGCAGCTGTACTATTTATATTCCCACCAGCAGTGTACAAAGGATAGAATTTCTCCACATCTTTCTTTACGTTACACTAAACAGTCTTTTA
>NW_020174269.1:954882-1031538 GCF_003031525.2 Neophocaena asiaeorientalis asiaeorientalis
TATATATATATATATATATAATAATAGCCATCCTGGTGGGTGTGAAGTGGTATCTCGTGGCTTTGATTTGCCTTTCTCTGATGGCATTTATGTCCAGTATCTTTCCATGTGCTTATTGGCCACTTATATATTTTCTTTGGAGAAGTGTCTATTCAGGTCATTTGCCCATTAAAAATTTTTTTGTGTGTGGGGGAGCTGTGCTGCTAGGCTTGCGGGATCCACTGGACTGCCGGAAAACTCCCTAAAATTGGGTTTTTTAAATCACTGAATTGAACGAGTTCTTTACATATTCCAGATACAAGTCTTATCAAATATATGATTTGCAAATATTTGTTCCCATTCTGTGGCTTGACCACATTGACTTCTAAATACATTGAGTATGTATTTGTGAAAGTTGTATATTCTCTAGAGAAGAACAAAATGTCATCACTGCTTTTATTAATACAGCTTTATGTAAACTATATTCTGTGAATGTGCATATGCATGTCTAACTCTTGTTTAAAAAAATAGTGTATGAGGTAATCTGTAATATTTTAAGGGTACGATCTAGAAAAATCCTTTTGTTAATGGATTTTAAATTATGGATTTAGATTTGTTAATGGATTTATTTTTCCCTTACATTTTCTGATTTGCTACTATTGTTAAAGGAAAAATTAGAACATGTTCTGAACTTTTCCACACTATTCAGAATTTCTTCACAGATTTCAGCTCCATCTCTCCTTCACCTGAGGCATTTCCACTCTAATCTTCTTTTCTAGTTAGCTTTCTCCTTTATGTTACTAGGTAGCTGGAATTTTCTTAAGGTCTTGAACTTTAAAACTTGATATGCTAGCATTTTATTGACTGAAATAGAGTGCCACTGTCTTCATCAGATTGACTAGCTTTATTCTAACCAGGATGAATTGTAATGACAACATAGGGTGCCTAAAAGAGCTGCTGAGGTAAGATTTATAACTATGTGCTATTGCAAGAACATTTCTTACTAGAATTGGTCTCCTATGGTAGAGGAAGGGTGAGGCTGAAATGGGCCAGGGAGTCTGGCATGTTTATCTGTGGGATCATTTTCCCTGGGGTTATCCTTAATAGTACCTTAGTAGTCTGTTTTTGAATGTTCTCGATTGTGTTTGAATTCTTCAGAGGATTTGGTAAAGCTGTCAGTTAGTCATTCTTGCCAGGTTTATGCCTGTTGAGTGATACAGTATATGCATATTGTGCTTTTTATGTGTATCTGTGATGATGGCTGCGCTAGTTTCATTAGCATTAATTTAACGTGACCACGTGACTCAGGAGAAACAGACCAAATGTGGTTTATTAAGCCCATCCCAAACAAATCCCTTGCTTTATAGTACAGTACAGCTCTGTGGTTTAAATTATGGGGAGACTTTTGTTCTTTAAAAAAAATGTTGATACGTCACATCTCCTTAGGTTATTTTAAAAACAAAAACATTTTCCTGATGTGACAGTGGTATTTGCCATGGTATAATGCTAAACATCAAACAGTCTTCTAAAGTAACACTGCAACATTAAATATCACCCAGGCAAGCAAAATTACATTTGACTTAAAAATTTTTTAACCACACTTAGGAGTAAGTACTATTCCTTTTTAACCGAGTCTTGATTATCGTCATTCTCACCTCTTTTAAGTCACAGACTCTTGTCCCTTTATGAAATTGAAAGCTAGGAACACTGTACTCAGAGAAAAATATACATGTTCACACAGCTTTATACACAAATTTAGTAGGTTCTTAAATTATCTGTACACGAGCCTCAGATCCCACATCGTCTGCTGGTGTTCAGTTGCTTCATGGATTTATCCTGTCTGATTAGTTAGTATTCATTTCTAATCATAGCTTAATTTCTTGTTCTCTCAAACTAGATATGTTCTTATTTTTATTTTCAATGCAGATGCAGAGTTTGCAGGGCGGTACAGAAGCCATCGCTCAGTTGGATCAATTAGAAGCTGATTATTATGATCTGCAACTTCAGTTGTATGAAGTGCAGTTTGAAATCTTAAAGTGTGAAGAGTTACTGTTGACAGCACAACTGGAAAGCATCAAAAGACTTATATCGGGTATGATGTGTATCTAATACATAAGTCCACAAAAAGACATTTGAATGAATGATGGAATTTCCCCATGTATTTGTTTGCATACATAGGGAAAATGTACATGGACACCAGTTTTATTTCTTCTGTTGAGGCTAAGAAGACTTAGTGTAAAGTCAAACAAGTGATTTAGTAGATGTAGCAGTGCAACTATGTTATTCCTTCCTACTTACTTTGTAAGTAACTTGCTTTGTTGCTTCAGCCAGAATTTGTATTCTCAAATTTTTTATTTGGGAGACAAGGTTCTTGGCATTTTACATTGAGCACTTAACTATGTGCCAGACACTGGCATACACATTCCCCCAAAGAGGTATATTTCCTAATCACTATTTTACAAAGGGGTAATGGCTTTGCCTGAGGTTATAGAATCAGTGAGTGGATCAGAGCCCTGTTCTGTCTGGCTCCATAGCCCATGCTCTTAACCACTACCCCTTGTTGCTGTTTTGTAACAGAAAAGAGAGATGAAGTGGTATACTATGACACTTATGAAAGCATGGAGGCCATGCTGGAGAAGGAAGAGATGGCAGTGTCTGTGCATTTACAGAGAGAAGAGCTACAGAAACTTCAGCAGAAAGCACGCCAGCTGGAGGCAAGACGTGGACGGGTTTCAGCCAAGAAAGCATACCTCAGAAATAAAAAGGTATAATAGGTTACATATTAATTGAATATAACCTTAATTTTACATCTTGCTTTTATTCCATTAAGTAATCTTTTATTTATTTATTTATTTTTCCATCATTTAATCTTTGACCCATATCCAATAATTCTAATGCAATTTGTCACTAATACACATACCTTTTAAAACTGAGTAAGAGTTATATCTTCTCAATACTTGGGCCATTATATTGACATTATATGGTTGTCTGAGCATTACCCTCTTAAACACATTAGAACAGCCAGTGGTGATATGCTGTTTGCCTCAGCCACCCAAAGGTGACTCTGATCATGACTACAGGATTCCACGTAATGCAATTCCCGGCTCCTTTTTAAGGAGGCCAGGGATGCTCTACAATTAAGTTGACTGGTTCTGACCTCAGTCTTCAAGGAAATCTTTATTTGTATATAAATGTGTGTACCAGTTTAATCTATATTCTTCACTCTTCATTCTTATATTGAACTAAATCTGAGGTAGGGAAACTCAGCCTTGTAGATTCTGCCCATTTACACCACAGCCTCTGGTCTGCTGTGACCTATCACAGCACACAGCCAAGGGTCTCTGAATGGTCTTACCCCCTGTCCTCCCCTTTCCCTGCTCCCAGACCCCCAAATCCAATGGCTTAGGTGACAGAACTGCAGAGGGAAGGAGGAATGACAAAAGAAGGCTGGAAAGAGAAGAACTTAGAAACACTGTTCTGAGAAGAAAGATCGATCATACTTTACCAAAGATCAGAATGACTCTCTTTGTAACAGCACCCTACATTCCTTGTGGTCTGCATGTCAGCATCCCCAGGGTCACAGGCTCTGTGGTTAATCTGGCACCCACAATAGAATTTCATACCCAGGGGTAGTTCTCTGGCTATAAGTAAATCATGCCCTGCTTCTTCTCTTGAAAGAATAAAGACGGTCTCTGGCTGTGCCATGAGGACTTGAGGTCTATGCTTTGTGATTAAACTTTTCAAGAAGAATAATAGAAATAACATTGTTCTTTATGTATGTTATCTTCTTTTATTCTCCCAGTAGCCAAAAAGCATTCTGATACTTGATTTGGTGGCAAACCCAGACGTGAACATTTCTTGGTCCTACTTACTTTGACTGTTCTGTTTTCACTGCAAAAACATCAGTAATACTTAACTATGGGGTGTTGTGTCAGATCCTGCTGGAGTTACTGGGCAGTAGATGGTGTATGCAACACATCACCTTTCTAAAATTAAAAAAAAAATTAATTTTGAAACACATCTGAGTTCTGTTCTTGATAAGGAATTGTAGACTTGTATCCTCATTTTATAACCAAAGGAACTAAGGCTTCCAGTCGTTAAATAAATTACCTAAGGAAAAGCAGCTAGTATGGGTCAAAGCAGGATACTATCCTAGGTCTGTGTGACTTGGAAGCCTGAGCCATTATATCACTATATCATGCCACTTCTCCCCCTTGGAGACTGCCTTGGACAGGTTCAATCTGTGATCAATACTTGTTAGGCAGTAGAGTCAACGCAGTGTGGGTAAAGATAGGAAGGAGATAAAAGAGCTGCTTTAAAATACAGCTTCCTGGCCTGAAAGGTTGTTCATGTATGACTTAACGAGGTTATAAGAGTAATCTTTTGGTATAGCTTTGAGAGTGTTAGAAACTGTTTATCTGGAGGACTTCTCCAGAAGGACCCAGAGAAAATGAAGACTTAGCATGGTGCCACTAGGAAGTTGCCAGATGATAGGGTATGTGTCAAGAGCACATATCTCTTAATATTATTTTCATGTAAATCTGTAGCATACTATTATTGTACTTTCTAGTCTTTAAGGTCTCTTTTTAGCTCTGAAGTCTATGATCAGAAGATTCAGATTTCATGATATTGTTTAAACCAATCCGGGCAAAATCATGTTCTTTAATTCGTCAGAAAGCACTTAAGAAACAGAGTTTAAGTCAAGAGTTATGTGTCCTTTTTTTGCTCAGACTAGTTTAAAGAGTACAATAATACTTAGAATCTTCTGGCCACAGTCTTCAGATTTGAAAGACTTTTGAGACTATCTAGGTACACCCCCCTTCCACTCTACCGTGCCCCATTCCTTCCCTTCCAAAAAAAGGGAGAAATCAGGAATTCTACAGATGTTAAGTAGTTTAATAAAAGAATCTTTTAAGATCCTAATTATTTGGCTTCGATATTCCGGATGAGAAACCAGAGGTAGCTTACTTGATATTTTGCTGTGTAGGTATATGTTAAGATTAAAATTTAATTTATCAAATTGAATTAGATTTTGAGTCTTTCAGGTTTCACTTATATTAAAACACATTTCATGTATTTATAGGAAATTTGTATTGCAAAACACAATGAAAAATTCCAGCAGCGCCTTCGGAGTGAAGATGAATATAGAACCCACCACACAGTACAACTAGTAAGTTTGCACGCTGAAAGACTTAGAATAAAACTTCGAATTTTATGTATCTCCAAGTGAATAAAATCTGTAGAGAATAAGAAAATGTTACAGCTAGATGTTAGCAGTAAGTCACTGTTCAGCCATTCCTCAGTGTCCATGGGGAAATTGGTTCCAGGACACCTGCCCTTCCAACTCCCCCAACCTCCGCACCAAAATCTGTGGATGCTCCAGTCCCTTATATAAAATAGCATAGTACTTGCATGTAACTTGTGCACATCCTCCTGTATTCTTCATCTCTAGATTACATGTAATACCTTATATAATGTAAATGCTATGTAAGTAGTTGCCAGTAGGCAAATTCTTCGAGTTTTGCTTTTTGGAACCTTCTGTGGTTTTTTTTGCCCCCTGAGTATTTTCAATCTGAGGTTGTTTGAACCCAAGGATGTGGAACCCACAGGTTCAGAGGCCCAATTGTGTATATACTTCCTTATAGCACAGCTTCCTCTACCAGTGCAGTACCACACAAGAGTGGTGTATTTGTTACAGTCTGAACCAACATTGGCACATCATTACCACCCAAAGTCCACAGTTCATCCTTTGTTCTGTACATTCTATTGTTTTTGCTAAATATATACTGACATGAATCCACCATTATAGTATCATACAGAATATTTTCACTGCCCTAAAAATTCCCTGTGCTCCACCTTTTCATACCCCTCTCTCCACAAACTCATAGCAACCACTGATCTTTTGTTTTGCCTTTCCCCCTAACGTTTAATTGGAACCCTATATGTAGCTGTTTCATATTGGCTTATGTAACTTGTAATTTGCACTTAAGGTTCCTCTTTGTATTTGCATGGCATGGTAGATTATTTCTTAGCACTGAACAATATTCCATTGTCTGGATATACCACAGTTTATTTGTCCATTCACCTGGTGAAGACATCTTGCTTCCAAGTTTTGACACTTAAGAATAAAGCTGATAATATGGGAAGGTTTTTGTGTGCACATTAAGTTTTCAGCTCTTTTGGGTAAAATAGCAAAGAGCATGATTGCTGGATCTTATGGGAAGAGTATGCTTACCTTGTAGGAAGCTGCCAAACTGTCTTCCAAAGTGGCTGTACCATTTTACGTTCTCACTAGCAATGAATTTAGAGTTCCTTTTTAGAGTTCCACATCCTCCATTTAATGTTGTCAGTGTTTTGGAATTTAGCCATTCTAATACGTGTGTAGTGGTACCTCATAGTTGTTTTAGTTTGCAGTTCCCTAATGGTGTAGGATGTTGGGCATGTTCTCACAAGGCTTATCTACCGTCTCTACCTCTTCTTTAGTAAGTGTTAGATATTTTGTTCATTTTTTTTTTTTTTAGGTTATTTATTTTCTTATTATGGATAATAGCCCCTTTCAGATATATCTGTTGCAAATACTTGCTCCTAATCTGTGGCTTGCCTTTTCATTCTTTGACATTATATCGAAGAGCAGTGGTTTTTTTTGTTTGTTTTAATATTATTTTTTTTATACAGCAGGTTCTTACAAGTCATCTGTTTTATACATATTAGTGTATATATGTCAATCCCAATCTCCCAATTCATCCCCCCCCACGTGCCGCTTTCCCCGCTTGGTGTCCATACGTTTGTTCTTTATACCTGTGTCTCTGTTTTTGCCTTGGAAACTGGTTCATCTGTACCATTTTTCTAGATTCCACATATATGCGTTAATATACGATATTTGTTTTTCTCTTTCTGACTTACCGCACTCTGTATGACAGTCTCTAGGTACATCCGCATCTCTACAAATGACCCAATTTCGTTCCTTTTTATGGCTGAGTAATAGTTCCTTGTATATATGTACCACAACTTTTTTTTTTTTAACATCTTTATTGGAGTATAATTGCTTTACAATGGTGTGTTAGTTTCTGCTTTATAACAAAGTGAATCAGTTATACATATACATATGTTCCCATATCTCTTCCCTCTTGCGTCTCCCTCCCTCACACCCTCCCTATCCCACCCCTCTAGGTGGTCACAAACCACCGAGCTGATCTCCCTGTGCTATGCAGCTGCTTCCCACTAGCTATCTATTTTACGTTTGGTAGTGTACATATGTCCATGCCACTCTCTAACTTCGTCCCAGCTTACCCTTCCCCCTCCCCATATCCTCAACTCCATGTTCTAGTAGGTCTGTGTCTTTATTGGTGTCTTACCCCTAGGTTCTTCATGACATTTTTTTTTCTTAGATTCCTTCTATATGTGTTAGCATATAGTATTTGTTTTTCTCTTTCTGACTTACTTCACTCTGTATGACAGACTCTGGCTCCATCCACCTCACCACAAATAACTCAGTTGTGTTTCTTTTTAATGGCTGAGTAATATTCCATTGTATATATGTACCACAACTTCTTTATCCATTCATCTGTCGATGGGCATTTAGGTTGCTTCCATGACCTGGCTGTTGTAATTAGTGCTGCAATGAATATTGGGGTGCATGTGCTTTTTTGAATTATGGTTTTCTCTGGGTATATGCCCAGTATATACTGGGTCATATGGTAATTCTATTTTTAGTTTCTTAAGGAACCTCCATACTGTTCTCCATAGTGGCTGTATCAATTTACATTCCCACCAACAGTGCAGGAGGGTTCCCTTTTCTCCACACCCTCTCCAGCATTTGTTGTTTGTAGATTTTCTGATGATGCCCATACCTTACCTCCTTTGTCATAGATTAGTTGACCATAGGTGCGTGGGTTTATCACTGGGCTTTCTGTCCTGTTGCATTGATATATATATATCTGTTTTTGTGCCAGTACCATATTGTCTTGATTACTGTAGCTTTGTAGTATAGTCTGAAGTCAGGGAGTCTGATTCCTCCAGCTCCGTTTTCTCCCCTCCAGATTGCTTTGGCTATTTGGGGCCTTTTGTGTCTCCATACATTTTAAGATTTTTTTGTTCTGTTTCTGTAAAAAGTGCCATTGGTAATTTGATAGGGATTGCACTGAATCTGTAGATTGCTTTGGGTAGTATAGTCATTTTCACAATATTGATTCTTCCAATCCACGAACATGATATATCTCTCCATCTGTTTGTGTCATCTTTGATTTCTTTCATCAGTGTCTTATAGTTTCCTGAGTACAGGTCTTTTACCTTCTTAGGTAGGTTTATTCCTAGGTATTTTATTCTTTTTGTTGCAGTGGTGAATGGGATTGTTTCCTTAATTTCTCTTTCTGATCTTTTGTTGTTAGCATATAGGAATGCAAGAGATTTCTGTGCATTAATTTTGTATCCTGCAACTTTATACCAGATTCATTGATTAGCTCTAGTAGTCTTCTGGTGGCATCTTTAGGATTCTTTATGTATAGTATCATGTCATCTGCAAACAGTGACAGTTTTACTTCTTCTTTTCCAGTTTGTATTCCTTTTATTTCTTTTTCTTCTCTGATTGCCATGGCTAGGACTTCCAAAACTATGTTGAATAATAGTGGTGAGAGTGGACATCCTTGTCTCATTCCTGATGTTAGAGGAAATGCTTTCAGTTTTTCACCATTGAGAATGATGTTTGTTTTGGGTTTGTCATATATGGCCTTTCTTATGTTGAGGTAGGTTCCCTCTATGCCCACTTTCTGGAGAGTTTTTATCATAAAAGGGTGTTGAGTTTTGTCAGAAGCTTTTTCTGCATCTGTTGAGATGATCATATACTTTTTATTCTTCTATTTGTTAATATGGTATATCACATTGATTGACTTGTGTATATTGGAGAATCCTCGCATCCTGGGGATAAATCCCACTTGATCATGGTGTATGATCCTTTTAATTTGTTGTTGGATTCTGTTTGCTAGTATTTTGTTGAGGACTTTTGCAATATGTATTGAGGTGTTCCTATGTTGGGTGCATATATATTTATAATTGTTATATCTTCTTTTTGGATTGATCCCTTGATCATTATGTAGTATCCTTCCTTGTCTCTTGTAATAGTCTTTATTTTAAAGTCTATTTTATCTGATATGAGTATTGCTGCTCCAGCTTTCTTTTGATTTCCATTTGCATGGAATATCTTTTTCCATCCCCTCACTTTCAGTCTGTATGTGTCCCTAGGTCTGAAGTGGGTCTCTTGTAGACAGCATATATATGGGTCTTGTCTTTGTATCCATTCAGCCAGCCTATGTCTTTTGGTTGGAGCATTTAATCCATTCACATTTAAGGTAATTATCGATACGTATGTTCATATTACCATTTTCTTAATTGTTTTGGGTTCATTTTATAGGTCCTTTTCTTTTGTTTCCCACTAAGAGAAGTTCCTTTAGCATGTTTTGTAGAGCTGGTTTGGTGGTGCTAGATTCTCTTAGCTTTTGTTTGTCTGTAAAGCTTTTGATTTCTCCATCAAATCTGAATGAGATCTTTTCTGGGTAGAGTAATCTTGGGTTGTAGTTTCTTCCCTTTCATTACTTTAAATATATCATGCCACTCCCTCTGGCCTGTAGTGTTTCTGCTGAGAAATCAGCTGTTAAGCTTATGGGATTCCCTTGTATGTTATTTGTCGTTTTTCCCTTGTATCTTTTAATAATTTTTCTTTGTCTTTAATTTTTGTCAATTTGATTACTGTGTGTCTCAGTGTGTTTTTCCTTGGATTTATCCTGCCTGGGGCTCGTTGTGCTTCCTGGACTTGGGTGGCTGTTTCCTTTCCCATGTTAGGGAAGTTTTCGACTGATCTCTTCAAATATTTCCTCGGGTTCTTTCTCTCTCTCTCCTCCTTCTGGGACCCCTATAATGAGAATGTTGGTGCATTTAATGTTGTCCCAGAGGTCTCTTAGGCTGTCTTCATTTCTTTTCATTCTTTTTTCTTTATTCTGTTCTGTGGCAGTGAATTCTACCATTCTGTCTCCCAGGTCACTTACCATTCTTCTCCCTCAGTTACTCTGCTATTGATTCCTTCTAGTGTATTTTTCATTTCAGTTTTTGTATTCTCTGTTTGTTCTTTAATTCTTCTAGGTCTTCATTAAACATTTGTTGCATCTTCTCGATCTTTGCCTCCATTCTTTTTCTGAGGTCCTGGATCATCTTCACTATCATTATTCTGAATTCTTTTTCTGGGAGGTTGCCTATCTCCACTTCATTTAGTTGATTTTCCGGGGTTTTATCTTGTTCCTTCATCTGGTACATAGCCCTCTGCCTTTTCATTTTGTGTATCTTCTGTGAATGTGGTTTTCATTCCACAGGCTGCAGGATTATAGTTCTTCTTGCTTCTGCTGTCTGCCCTCTCAATAATTGATACGTTATTAGTATTGAGTCTTCCTATACATGAACAAGGAATATGTCTTTATTCTTCTTTGGTTTCTTTTCTAAGAGTTATAGCTTGCTTCATTGATCTTGTTCACATTTTATTAGATTTATACCTAAATTTATCTATCTCCTTTTTGGGGTGTGGTAATGTAAATAGTTTTGTAGGGGTAATATAAAAGGTTCATAATTCCAGTGTTTCATTGCTGTTACATTAGAAAGCAGTTGGCTTTTATATGTCATCCCTGTACCTTGCAGTCTTGTTATAATTGTGTATTAGTTCTAGTAGCTTTTTTGGTGGTTCTTTGAGATTTTCTATATAGACAATCAGGTCTTATGCAAATAAAGGCAGTTTAGTTATTTTGTAGCAGTCTGTATACCTTTTATTTGCTCTTTTTATTGTGTCAGCTAGGATTTCCAGTAGGGTGTTGAAAAAGAGTGGCGAGGGCTTCCCTGGTGGCGCAGTGGTTGAGAGTCCGCCTGCCGATGCAGGGGATACGGGTTCGTGCCCCGGTCCAGGAAGATCCCACATGCTGCGGAGCGGCTGGGCCCATGAGCCATGGCCGCTGAGCCTGCACGTCTGGAGCCTGTTATTCTGCAACGGGAGAGGCCACGGCAGTGAGAGGCCCGCGTACCGCCAAAAAAAAAAAAAAAAGAAAAAGAGTGATAAGAGGAGACTTCTTTGTCTTTTCCTGGTCTTAAGAAGGCTTCTAATTTGTTGTGATTAAGAATGACGTTAGCTGCTGTAGGGGTTTTGATGTTATCCTTCAAGCTCATTTCGGCACATATTGGCTAAAACTCTTGAATTTAAACATGTAAGAGTAGCCAAACTACCTGCAAACTGTAAGATTCATCTGAAATCAACAGCAAATTTATTGTATTTTTATTGTTCAGTACCGTTTTCATGGGCCAGGAACTGCTCTGTAAGGAAAGTCAGACTGTGGGCCAGCTTAAGAGTTAAATGAATAAGGATGCCTCCTACTCTCACCATCGGCATCTGCGCTGTCAGCTTGTGATTAAACTCCACACTTAGAATGCGTTCCTTATTGCGTGAAGATTTTGGATTCTGATAAAATGCCAGTATTTTTATGGATGGAGGGACTAATTAGCCTTTTAGAATGAATGAGTATCAAATCCTTTCTCAGAGTTTTACGTGGCAAAGTTGAGTAAAAAGAGGAAATTGATATTTGGGGGAATCTGAAAGATGAATGTCATTTGCCTTATAATTTTGCCTACTACCGACTTTGGGTGGAATACCTCACTGTAGGAGAATGAATCCATTAATCATCAATTCTTCTTAACATGCAAAGCTAGAGGGAAATGAAAGTTGGCTTAGATCAAATCTGGTTTTAAACCACCTTTATCACACACACAAGTTTACAGCTCATAAGTTTTAATTTTCACTAGATGAACATATGCATACAGCTAGCACCAGCTTGTTAAACAATGTTAACAGAAACTCAAAGCCCCTTGTGTCACCATCTAGCATCATCTAGTCAGTATTCCCTACCTACCCTCCACCACCCCCCACCCCCGCCCATCACAGAAGGGTAAATTATCTTCGTTAAATAACTTTCCCCTAGCTAGCCAGAGGGGGCCTGTTACTCACTAGGCTCTTAAATACAATACTGTGCTCTATGAAAAGTCCATACAAACCCATCAGTTCATGCCTGAACATGTCTGAAACTTTCTCTTTCCATTTGGGATCTTTAAGATAATAGTATGATCTGACTCTGGTTATACCAGCTGACAGACCAGCAAAATGATTGATCAGTTTTATTTCTTTTTTTTTTTTTTTTGGATATTTCTGAACTTCACATTCAGCTCTTTGTATATTATGTTCAGAGATGCAGATTCACAGTTTGAAAATGCTGAATATCTCTTAGACACCTAATTTCTTCCTCAAGTACTAAGCACTATATTCATTCGATAATACACTCTAAGTATAGAAAAATCTCTTCATCTCTGAGCCAGTGCCACTCGATAGGCCTTAGAAGACCCTTTGTCCCTGAGTATCCCATGGCATGTATCCCAGCGTGGGAAAGTACAAGCTCACTCCCAATTCCAGGTGGTTACCAGTTGTAAATATGAGATTTTTTCAGTTCCTTCCTTTTGTTGGCTCAGCTGTGTGAATGGAACTGAGTATGCAGTAGGGGTGAGGAGTTGGGATAAGTTCTTGCCTCACTGTGTCCTTGAGCCATTCTGGGCTTTTCTCTATAAAGGACAGACTCTACATGGGACCTTTATGTCTTTTAATGAAGAGCTCAGGTCATATCTTCTTTAATTTCCCATCTGGAAACCTTTAGGATTATATATAGCAATCTGGGACTGTTACTGAGAGATACGTGACTTTTTATCTACTAATAAATGGCCTTTGCGACTCTCTTAAGACTCCCCAAGTGGGAGCTCTCTAAAGGGGAAAGGTCTTCTTGACCTGCCATAAGAAGAGATGGAAGAATGTTCATCTTTACTCACCCTTGGCACCCCCCTGCACCCTGACCATAAGTTCCATGGGCTGATTTATATACAAAGGATTCAACCCACCTCACCAAGAGAAAGTGGAACCAATCTGTATTGTATGTGATAGTTACATCTCTCTGGGGACGTGGTTGGCCATCGTGGCACTCTTCAGTGCATTCCCTAATTGGTAACTACCTGTCTGTCACCTGACCCTCAGTAGTGAGGTTGTCAAAAGCACTACTCCCACTCTTTATCCTCCTGCCAAGAATTCCACTTTCTTTCCTTTAGAAAGAGCAATTCGTATTTAACTTGGCCAACATTGGGTGGGTGGTGATACTGTTAATCCAGTTTGGGAATACAAAATCAAAGAGGTTTGGGATTGGGGAATGGGAAGGAAAAAAATTGAATGAGGTATTAAAACACACACTTAGATTTGTGGCAAGAGGAACAGGTTCAGTAATAGTAGACATTATCTGCAGAACATCAGGCTTAACCCATATACAATATCTAAATCACCGACCAAGTGGTTATTTTTTGTTTTTAAGGTCAGCTATTTGAGTTAGCAGAATATAGCAGTTACAAGTATTGCATAATAAAATTGTTCAAGCCAGAACCCCAAAGATGAAACATTTTTCAGTTCAGAGAAAATATTTACAGAGTAAACGTCTTTTAATTGGTAGGTCATGCAGAAAGTGAAACAACAATGTAATTTCAATTAAAACTGATAGTGTTTCCTGCCACAGAACATTGCTTAATACGTCATTCTTTGGAGTAATCCAGCTTACATATTGGGAGAACTCTCTTTTTTTCTATTAATGATAAAATATAATGGGACACATCGTAATGGAATTACTTTTTTTTTTTTTTTTTTAACCAGAAAAGAGAAAAATTACATGATGAAGAAGAAAGAAAAAGTGCCTGGGTTAGCCAAGAAAGACAGAGAACACTGGATAGACTTCGAACCTTTAAACAGGTAGTAAAAGTATGGTCAATTTATTATTTTTCATTGCTTTTTAAACAGAGGTACATATATACTCCTATTGTAAGATTTCTTTTATGAGAAAAACTTGATTTTCCCTTTATCATCTAGAAAACAATTTTAGTTATGGCAGTCCTTGGCTTACCACTTCAGTGATAGAAGAGGAATGGTCAGGGCCTCTGGGAAGCCTGGATTCATTCCTCTTGAATTTAATAGTTCACAACTGACTGTCCATTTTCAGCATCAACTTGTTATTAATTCTGTGTACATCAACACTGTGGTGTAATAATCTGGCCAATGGCAGAATTAGAGGGTGGATCAACATACGTGAGAAATGCTTCAGCAGTTCTCTTGCCAGCCTTGTCCATGACTGGACACTGATACCACAGCAGCTAAGCATCTCCTTGGAGTGTGCTTAAACTAGGTAGTTCTGGTTCTTAGCAGCACTCGAGCCTTATTCCTACTCTTTATTCTGAGGGGTCTCCTTATAGGTGAAGGGAGCTTTTGATCAAGTGAAAGAGTGGGGGTGGGTGGAAATGGGGTCCTTAACACAAGGATAAGCTTTGTGTGAAGAAAATGTGGTCTGCCAGATGCATTAATGCTAGGTTTTACCATAGTAAAAGAATGAGAGTTCTGTGTATCAGTACTCCAAAACATTTCATTCATTCTCCTTCTATTCTATCATAAAGTGCATATATTGTTTTCAGAGCTTTAAAAAAATGCCATGTTACCCTTTGAAGAACATTAATGTTTTAATTTTTTATCTGTAAGCATTTGAAAATACATGTAAGAATCTAAGAATAGTGTTTTAGCTTTCTGCCTACCAATAGCATATATATATTTGACATCATTTGTTTTTTATTTTACACTGCTACTATTTTCCCATTTAAATTAGTACTTTTTATTCACTAAAGATCTTTCTTTAATCATGTGGTAATTCTGAACAGTTGACCTCTTAAGTGGATAAGAGGGGAGAAGGATTTGATGATAAGCAAATAATAAAGAATTTGGTGATAATTATTTGTAAGGTATTACATTTTGGTATTTTGGTTTTCAGTATATTTTCCCTGAAAAATCACAAAAGCTCTAAAATAAAATCTTGCATTGGAGGGAGAAAATAAATAGCCATTTGTTCATAAATTGTAATCTAACCAGTTATAATGACTTCTGATTTCTTAGAGATACCCAGGCCAGGTCATACTTAAATCAACCAGATTGCGACTGGCTCACGCAAGAAGAAGAAGTGCAGCCAGTCCCGTGTCCTGTGAAGACCAGTGTGACCCTCTGCCAGGAGCACTGCAGGTAGAAGAGAAAAGTGAGGGAGTGGAGGAAGGAAGGGGCAAGCTCGGGTCATCACAGACAACAGAAGCCCAAAGCCTCACACAGCTTGAAGACAATTCATCAGCACAACTTGAAGCTACTTCGTTACCTCCCGGTGGTGTTACCTCTGAACCGCCTCCCGCCACATCTCCTCCACTTCTGAGTAAGATTGACCCTAAACCAGGTTCTGCCACAGCAGATCCACTCCCCCCACCTCTTCCTCCGGCACCTCCCCCGCCACCTCCTCCTCCTCCACCACCACCGCCTCTGCCTGTCGGTAAAGACGGGGCCCCAGAGACACTGGAGGAAGGTCTGCCTAGAGTGGAGGGGAACGAGAAGAGGATCCCAGAGTCAGCTAGTGCCCCCTCAGCACACCTCTTCGACAGCAGCCAGCTCGTCAGTGCCAGGAAGAAGCTCAAAAAGACTGCTGAAGGTTTGCAGAGGAAGAGAGGTGAGTTAAAAAAAGATTTTTGAGTTCATCTGTTGACTGAGGCATGTAGTTAAAGGACTGTTTATTTCCTAGGACATTACAAAGCTTTAAACATTTTATTTTTGGACATTATTTGATAGCAAACAGGTTTTCAGGGTCTCAGCATGGCCATAGAATTCTTACCAACCCGTGTTTGCACACGTGTACAAACACAAATATGGACCTGCTTGAGCTCTTAGCGATGCTTTTTAAATTATATCTTTTGACTTGATCTATTTGGTAACATGTATTATGTGGCTCCTTTTGTGTTACAATATGATTTTAAATCTCAGAAATACAAGAAAAGGGAAGCTGTCTGGTCAGGAGAACATTGGCAAAACCATGTAACATTTGGCTACATATTTATTGAGGACTCTGGCATATCTTTTATAAAGAAGCAAAGAAGAATAGGGAGTAATATGTATATTTTATTGCATGTCAGATATGCCTTAATAAAGATGTTTTTGAAAACAGCAAATAATTTTGGCCCTTAGGAGCTTTAGCATTCATGGAGAGAACATTTTATTTGTATATTACTTTTTAATCTGAGAGACCATCCTATAAAATATTTCTTACCATAGCCCAAGTAGAATTTCATATGTAAAGCAGTTATTAAAAACACACACACACACACACACACACACACACACACACACACACACACACTCACCATAATGAACCAGTATTTAATTTTTTAAAATTAAATGTGCAGTGCAGTCACTGTCTGAATTTGATTGGACTTTTGCATTATGGAAACTCTTTAGGAGTCTCACCCATAATAATACTAAAGATCACCCCCCAGCCCCCAATCTGCTCACTTCTCTCACATGAGAAATGATAGGAATACCAGTAATGCCTGACATGGAATTTGGGTCTTGGGATTTTTTTAAACAAGCATAATTAGTATCCCCTGTGTTCTGGCAACGTTGTGTCCATGCTTCATGGTCCCTTCTCTAGATATATTTTTAGCATTCTGGGCTATTACAGTCCTAAAGTCTGGAGGTTATACAGTTCCTGACTCTAAGTGCAATCATAATTGTTCTCTTTCATTTTCTAAAGTGAGCTCACCCATGGATGAGGTGCTAGCTTCCTTGAAGCGTGGTAGTTTTCATCTGAGAAAGGTTGAACAACGAACTCTGCCTCCTTTTCCTGATGAAGATGATAATAATATCTTGGCACAAATAAGGAAGGGGGTAAAATTGAAGAAGGTACAGAAGGAAGTCTTGAGAGAATCCTTCACGCTTCTGCCCGACACAGACCCTCTAACACGGAGCATCCATGAAGCTCTTAGAAGAATCAAAGAAGCATCCCCTGAGTCAGAGGATGACGAGGAGGCTTTGCCTTGCACAGACTGGGAAAACTAACAAGTAAATGGTCTTACTTTTCTTCAGTAGTGTTCCAGTAATACAGCTTTTGTATTGGATGATGAGGTCTGTTATACGTCATTGAATCTGAGGTTCATTATTTATTATACAGCTGAGTTATAGCCTGGATCATAACTTCAGGTTTTACTTCTGTAGTTTCTGGAAACATAACAAAAAAAGTACAGAGATGTTCCTGTGTAAATGCTGTGTTTTTTTATATCCTGCTCATTAAAAATTTCTTCAGTACAAGCTATATCCCAAGTAAAAAGGATAGTCTTATTCTAGTAAAGTGACAGTCTTATTCTAGCTTTAAAAAAACAGAAAAGGTTTTTTCTAACTTAGGTATTTCAGTTGCAAACTGTTATGCGTATTGAATTTTGATGTTTTGTTAGCTGCCCACAAGGGAATCTAGAAAAGTCATTGCATTGTCGGATTATTTAGCTTTCTAAGCCTTTAAAGTTTATCATTTAGGGCTTATTGTAATTACTGCATTGTCTAGATAAAATGGCAGCTGACATAATATACATATCTTATTGAGTACCCTGTGGGAATTGGTACACATTTGGCATTCTCCCAAGGTAATACAGAGCTGTCCCCCACTACGCTTTAATAAGCTAATTTATATAGTTATGTGGCACAAATTATGCTAACTACATAGAATTGGTAAAGATAACACATGCTATAAATCAAATAGTATATCAAATTGCTGATGACCATAACTGAAATATTATTTGTGCAAAATATAAAGTATGCAAATATATTCTATTAATCATTATGCTCTCTTGATGGAATATGTTTCTGTGGGCTTTACAAAAGGGGGAAGTAGGTGGGAGTAGGTAAAGGAAGAATCACTGTGCCTGATCTTAAGAACTACCAGGGGGGAGCTTACTAAAAATGCATATTCGGGCTTCCCTGGTGGCGCAGCGGTTGGGAGTCCGCCTGCCGATGCAGGGGACGCGGGTTCGTGCCCCGGTCCAGGAAGATCCCACATGCCGCGGAGCGGCTGGGCCCATGAGCCATGGCCGCTGAGCCTGCGCATCTGGAGCCTGTGCTCCGCAGCGGGAGAGGCCACAACGGTGAGAGGCCCGCGTACCGAAAAAAAAAAAAAAATTAAAAAAAATGCATATTCATGGCCTTCACTCCCAAAGATTCTGAAAGAGTAGAACTGATACATATGTAGGCATACATCTGGATTTTAAAGACTTATTACAAAAAGATAAAACCCAGAAACTGTGTCATTAGTTTTTAAAATATTGATTAAATGTTGGAAGATACTATTTTGGATATATCAAAATATTACTAAAAGCGGTTTTTACCCTTTTGGGCATGGGTCCATCAGGAAAATGTGCCAATTCCACACTCCCCACCTCCACCCCTCCCCACCAGCATCTGCACTGTAGCTTAACAGAAAGCATGGAAAATCTTGATGAGTGGTTGGGCGTTAATTAACGTTCATGTGCTCTAACCAACATCTGATAGTAACACCGTCTGCCATGGCCATGGGTCTTGGGACTGTTGGCACCCTTTCTTCCTGTTAGTTGTAGAGGCCTTAATTATCGGTCACTTATTGTTTTTGGATCCCCAAATAATTTCAAACTATTTGTGCTTGTACATATGTACACCATGCTTTGTAGAGGAATGTAAATGTGTCCACTCAAGTGTGTGAGTGTGTCTAGAGACTCGGGTGTGCCTGACTGGGAATCTTTCCCACACTGGATGACTGTAGATTGTGTCCCACTTCACAGTGCTTGCTACCTCTTGCCTTGTCCCCTTCAGCATGTAGCTTCTCAGTAAACCCCTAAACCTATGCCAGAAGCTACCATGTTGGCACTGATTAGGTGATCCCAGTGCTGGACCTTCACATAAGCATGCATTTCGTATATTCAAGTAGCTGGGATGTTACTTACAGCTTTTGGCTGCTAATTTAACCTTATGTCAGGTGTTAAGAATATGTCCATAATGAATACCACTCTGAAAATCGCCTAAAACCTTCCCCTTTTTTGGCTGATTGTTCATGGCTGGTGTATGTAGTATAATGTGGAGAGGAACAATGAAATACTGCCAGAAAATGCATGAACTGGGATAGTGGCAAAGTCACTGAAGACTAAATGTATCCCACACCAGAAGCAAACCACAGACTAGTTGTGATCCCTACCAGTTGAGCAGCCATTGATAAAGAGCTGTATATCACTGCCTGTGTGTGGTCTTAGGGAGTCTTTTTTTTTTTTTTTTTTTTTTTTTTTTTTTTTTTTTAGGGATCTTTTTAGCTGTTGCATGCAGGCTCTTAGTTGTGGCATGCGGGATCTTGTTCCCTGACCAGGGGTTGAGCCCAGGCCCCCTGCACTGGGAGCGTGGAGTCTTAACCACTGAACCACCAGGGAAGTCCCTAGGAAGTCATTTTTAAAGGCTCTGAACTTTTAGACACTTTTCTACAGATGGCTAAAAAGGCTGTAATTTGTATTTCCTATTAATTGGTTTCTTATAGATTCAAAATAATTAATTACATACTTGTTTTTGAAGAACTAATTTCTTAAAACTTCATGAAATAAAAACTGAAGGTCCTGGACATGTTCAGCTTCATCCTCCTCTAAAAACTCATCTCAGACCTAGCCATAGGTAATAGTATCTTTGAAGGGGTTTTCTAAATGTAAGGGAATATATATAATTGTATAGACTTTTTATTATTTCTAACTTGTTTCCTGTGGGGTCCTTCTTAAACTCATGAGTATAATGATGGTGTCCGATAGAAATATAATGTGAGCCACATTAAAAAAGTTAAAAGTGATGGGTGAAATTGATTCCAGTAATATTTTACTAAATGATATATCCAAAAGAGTATCTTGTCAATATCTTTACTTTTTTTTTTTTTTTTTTTTTTTTTTTTTTTGGGTACTGAGTCTTCAAAATCCGGTGAGTATTTTACACTTACTAGTAGCACCATCTCAGTTTGGATGCCAAGTATTCATTGGTTACATTGAACAGTCGTACCAAAACAACCAAGTTGTGCTTAATGGAAAAGTATTTTTTACAGAGTTTTAGATTTTAATTTAAGTCAAATTCAAATCACTTTCTCAGTCACGCTAGACAGATTTCAAGTCCTCAAAAGCCACATGTCAGCTTTTATCTGACAAGTAGGCCATATATATGTTTCTCCTGTGCTGTGGGTCAGCGCATGGATCTCAAACACAACTATTTTGAATTTTACAAAGTCCTGGTAAAGTCATCCATTTAAAGACAGTACTAGCTCTGTCCTCTAAATCTCAATTATAATGACAACTCTCTCTGGTGTATTTTAAACTTGCCATTTGATAGTTCTTATTATACTGACAGTTTTTGAGGCAAAGATTTTAGATTGTATTTATCTTTTTAGTGTATAGTTTTGACATAAAATGTTAAGAGTAAAAGGAAGAAAAGTGAAAGTGAATCTAACATACAACCTTTTTAAAAAACTCTTTTTCCCAGCTTTATTGAGAATAATTGGCGTACATCACTGTATAAGGTTAAGGCGTACAGCATGATGGTTTGATTTACATATATTGTGAAATGATTACCACAGTAGGTTCAGCCAACATCCATCTTAAAGAAAAGAAAGAAAAAGGAGAGAAAATAAAAAATATTCTCCTGTGACGAGAACTCGTTAGGATTTACTCTCTTAGCTACTTTCCTGTATATCACACAGCAATGTTAACTATAGTCATCTTGACATATGACCTTTCAACAGTGATCAAAATCCATGTTCAAATTTTGTTTTACTTTTTTTTTAAGAATACAAACATATCCTTTTGTAAGATGTTTTTTATACATCATCTATATAAAAAGGTCATTTGAAAGAAAAAACCATCAGTGTTCATACTGGATTTTGTGAAGGGTATGAGGGAATATATATACATACTGTCTTTAATAGGCTGTCCTTTTTAACATACAGTATTACTTTGTTTGTAAACAGGTGACTCAACAGAATGAAAAAAATACCTACAGTTGAACATCGGCTCTTACAAAATTGTAAACATGTGGTCCCACAATTGGATTCCATTAGATCCAAAGTGTATTGGCTCAGTGGTGTGAAAAAGGAAGCACAATTGGCAAGTTATCACTTTTCCAGTCATTCCAACAGATGGTGGTTAACATGAGTTTTAGATGTGCAATGTTCCTGACTGCAACGGAGAAAAGGCCTTGTGAAGATTCCTGTTTTTTAAGCACCTTCTCCACCTGTCTACCCATTTACATCCTTGTAGTGGCCAGTAAAGCTAGGAGTCGCTATGAGTTGGAAGAACACTGGGTTGACAGATCTACTGTGAGCTGCGTTGAGATTGCTTTGAAATCCATCGTTCAGTGCACTGAATAGTCATCTGCCCAGAATACAGAGCTTCTTCCATATCAGCTTAAATAGTGTGACATTCTGAAAAAGAAGTTAATCATGATAGCTATAGGGCAGGAATTGGAAGAAATCAGATGGAAATGCACTGATAATTCCCACATTACTCATCTACAAAGGAATTTTCATGAAGATGTTCCACAACATCTGAAAAGATACATAACCATGGAGATACACCTATAAATGTGTTTACCACAACGTGATACATTTAACATGACCTATTTTTAGAATCCCACACACTTAGAATTTGTAAGGTTTCAGAGTAAAAATTTCCATGCTTTTAAATAGCCCTTCATAACTGTGAATTTATAATAGTTTGAATTTTATGTGCAGCATTGTTTATGGGAAGCAATACTTT
This sequence comes from Neophocaena asiaeorientalis asiaeorientalis, assembly GCF_003031525.2. Lineage (NCBI taxonomy): Eukaryota > Metazoa > Chordata > Mammalia > Artiodactyla > Phocoenidae > Neophocaena > Neophocaena asiaeorientalis. Next base: position 976,606 of record NW_020174269.1, read on the forward strand.
GTAATTTGATATTGCAAATTATTTTTAGTCTTTGTTTGAACTATTGCTTGATTACTATAACTCAACATGACTTTCCTATTGAGAATCAAAAATCAGGATTCAATAGTAGGGATGCAGATCTTAAGTCTTTTTTAACATGCACCATTTGTTTTTATTTTTATGCTCCACAATGGAAAAAAAAAACGTGCTCTACAAATTTACAGAAAGTAGACGGGCAGAAAAGCCTCTTTGGCTGGCATTTCACATGCTTGGAGTTGAATTTTGGGAGAGAGGCTTTGTTATCGTCACTAAATTCTTAAACATATGTATGTAGCTCTAGGTGCTGATTTTGCTGTAATGGAGTCCTGAAGAATGCATGGAGCTGATACGAATTCTCAGCAGGACTGTTGTGGGCTTGAATGAAGGTAGATATGTTGGACCCAGTTTACAGTACTCTGTAGAGTGTAATTCTGTGTAAGACAGGTCTTGGCCATTATATGAATGGCTGACATACCAAAATGAACTTTCTTTCTTATGAGGCAATTCTCTGGCCTAGACCCAGAAAGCAGTCCTGAAGTAAAAGCCCTCAAATGTATCTGAATTAGTGATCCTGAAGGACAAAAATGCTCACACCTTTGTTACTTGAAAATGTTATTTCCTTTAAAATAATTATGGAGAAAATTTTCTGGCAACAGGTTATATAAAACAAAATCTGCTTAAATATTGACTATGTTTATTGATGAGAATATGAGCATTTTCACAATATATTGGCTTTATTCTAGCATCATTCTTACACCTTGTCTGAGAATATTAGGAATACAGATCTAATATAAAATTAATCTCAGTCCCCTGATTACAGTGGGGATGGGTTATAGATTTTTGTAACACACCTTCAGCAACGCATTGAAACATGCCTTTTAACCTAAAGAATGATTGATTTGATTGATATATTTGAAAAAAAATTTTAAAGCAGATTTGCAAATCTTAAATCACGTATCTATTTTATGCCTTTGGATGCTTGTTCATAACAGTTTTTTCAGTTTTGTTTCATTTATTGACATTTAGAAAAATACAGGAGGATCTTATGTCATTATTGACAGCAGAAGCACTGGAACCTTAATATGTCTAGAGGAAATTGCTACCCACTTAGTGTTATAGCTGGGATTCCATTAAGAGACAATGCTCACTTTTAAAAGGGTCCTATAATCTGTTCTCCTGAGCCATGTTGTAATGAGTCTCTAGCAAAGAATGCAGGGTGTTCAGATCTGCATGAATCCTGCAGGAGTGTATCCACAGCTAGAAGCATACCCCACCACAGCACTCCTTGAAGGCTGTCCTCACACTTGTAGAGCCTCATTAGCAACCCCTGTGCTCATTCGCTGGTAGCAACTTTCTCTCCAACACATCCACTTCCCTTCCTCCGGATTCAGGTTCCTCCTTCCACAAAATTACATGTTACTATAGGTCATCAACCTTTGGAGTTCTCACAAATATTAGAATTTCAGATAACTACAGTCCATGTGTCCAGTTGAATCCACATGTCAATTAAAAAGCAGTTTTAGAGCCCAACAAAAATTATATAAGCATGGTTTCCTTCTTATTCTTGCCCCTAATAAAATGAGCATCTTTGTCCTTGGTATAAAATTTGTATATATTGTTATGATGGTACTTATATATGATCATGTTTCCAGTTCCAAATTTGCCTGTACTACTTATATGGTTTAAAATACTTGACAGTTATATTTCTGTTAATGTATCATTTCTGTATCAAGAATCTACAAACAGCTGCTTGCTTATGCTGAATCAATTTAGCAGTTAATTTACCAATCTAGTCTCAACTGCAGCATACTTAAAATAGGGAAACAAGTAGGTGATGACTTGGATGTCTGGTGGTTAATGTTACTGCCCACTTGAGTGTCAATTTTGAACATCTCTTCTACTAATACGACTAAAATCATGGATATATAATCAGTGTGGCCTGTATAGGAAAGGTATTCCTAATGGCTTAAAATCCTGGTGGTACTGTAGGGTAGCAGTATGAGGAAGAAATACCTGGCTAAAGAGGAATTTTAAAAGGTGAGAATTGCTCACTTCGTGTATATTTTATAGGTTTACTGAGTCTGTGAGCGGTATAAAAACAATCATTCTTTAGTTCTTCATTGTGGAACGGAAACATTTCTATAAAATGCACAGCTCTAACAGTTCATCAGGTGTAGTATTTCCACAGTGAGAATATGGGGGCTTTTCTCATTATGCGAACCCACAGAATGTTTTCTACTCTATATAATGGGGGTGGGGGAGCCTTGCTTCTACAAAGCTGAACTATGTAGCAATATTTGTTAACATGTGGCATGACGTCTCTATGTCATAAAATGTGATGTGTTAGATTGTAAAGCATACTTTGGCCATAGCAGACACTAAGAATTAAAACTCTTGTATCAGTGGGACAAAAATCAATGGGCAGTACCCTCTCTGTTTGGAATGGGACCAGTATACAATTAATACAATTTAAATCTATACATTCCCTAAGACTCCATTTTTAAATTGCATTCATTGCGTGTGTGCATAAGGAAAGCTTTTCTTTCACTAAATACAAGCTTGTTTTTTTAACCTCTATAATTTAATTATTATGTACTTAACATCGGATACCAACCTGTAAAGTGCTAATGGGTCCCTAAAGGCCTTATCAGGGAGTTGAAATTTCATATACTTATACCAGGTTATTTGTAAAAAGTCTCTTTGAACAGCTGTAAAACATTTAAAAACTGTGGCAGATGCATTGTTAACATGCATCCATTTGATAGTGATAGCAGAAACCTGAACAAGTTTTACCTAATTCTTGCACTGAATTTAAATAATATAAAATGTGCATTTTAAATAGATTTTATTTCCCATTTATTGCTTAGCATAGAAGAACAACTATGCTTAGAGGATCGACCACAAGATTGATTTTTAGATGGAAGAGAGGTAAGAAAGTAGAAGCACCTTACTATTGGAGCATGTTGCATTCGTTTAGTGCTACTGAACAATGCAGTAGTTATTTCTGAACTTTGCTGCAAAGTGCTCTTTATTTAAAGCACATTAAAGTCTCTGCTTAATTGCTTTGTAAAATGAAGCAGTGGTATTTTTTATCCTATAAATATAGTCTAACTTAAAAGTTTTTCCTACAAAACGAGTTTATATTGCTGCCTAAACTATCATCTATGTAAAGGATTTTTAAAGGCAAGAGGGAGTCTGGATTCCATGTGTGTGTGTCTGTTGTAAATGTTTGCCCATTGAATTATTTCAAAGATATGTTCATTCTGAAATTTTCTGTTTTACCCATAGTAAATGTACAGCTTGGTATTTGAGGGACTTGATTGATGGAAATCCAAATTCATGTGTCTCTCCCCTTCTCCAAACACATTTATTATGCCACTGTAAGGTGCATGTACAGAAAATACTTCTGAGGCTGATATATTAAATATTTTATCCATGTTATCTTATACTGAATCTCAAAGCAGTCATTTGTTTTGAGGATTAAGAGAAAGTTTTGGGTTTTTTGGTCAGGTATGACTAAGAGAGGCTCCAATTGGTGAGTTAAGGAAAGTCTGTGGTAAGTGATTTGAGAGGTATACTAAAGGTGTGGGTGTTGGTTAAAGAGTTCAGTTTTAACAAGGGAATTCTTTCTTTTTAATTTGCATGTTCTGTGGTTAACTATCAAAGAGTGCAACAGGTTATTCCAGCTTTTCCCAGTACTAATTATATTGGTTTTAAGAATTCTTCATAATCACAAGATGACATTTTCCCTTCATTTGTGACCAAAGAAGGGTAGACAGTACAACCCATGCAAGTGACTTCTGACTTTTTCGACTTGGACAGAATCCCCACTGTTCCATTGTATTTCTTATTGTACTATATGTCTTGCAAAGTGTGAAACCATAATGTATAATTTATGAAAAATCGAAGGCTACAGATCCTTTTGCATGAATAAAAGCCCATCAGGGCGAATGAAACTGGTATGTTCTTTTAGCCTTTCTGGTTAAATGAAAATTTTAATGGCAAACCAATTCACCACTTACTAGCTTTGTGCAATATTAAGCAAAACACTAGCACACTGTGCTTGGCTTTTCAGGATGGCTTTAACACCGTTACACTAAATGGACAGTGTGCAGAATGTAAGTGACAACTCCTGCACATTTTACAGTACTTAAATATGCTCAGTTAACATTCTAAAGTATTAAAAGTACAAAGAAGAAAAACTAAGCAAGCATTTAGAGCAATACTATGAAATCTCCAGTAATGGTTTTGACTGTTGCCTTTTGCTCTTTAGTGCACCTTTCTGCATTGTAATTATTGTATCGCTTTGTATTTCATGTTTTTTACACTCACGACTTCAAAGTACTTGTACACTAAGTATTGCAGTCCCCTTTCTCTTCTTGTACATGCAATATAGCAACACACAGTTTTGGTGCTTAACAATATTCCTTTTTTCTTTAATAAAAGATATTTATTGAGTTGAGCTCATTTTGTTTGTTTAAAATAGCAGTGGTGGAATATGATGTCACTTCATTTCTAATAAGAAGGAGCATAGCGAGTTGTGCATTTGTTACCACACGATGAACAGGATTCAGACTCTCCACCCCTGTGCTTCTGCCTCTTCCCAGCCCCCGTTTGTAACAAAATATGGTTTAGAAATGTTGACCTCCAAAGTTGGAAGGTCCTTAAATGCCTTTCATTTTTTTAGCAATTTGTGATCCTCTAAATTGGGGGAGATTAAGGGAGACATTTCTCCCAAGGAAGGGCCTTTACTTCCATGTATTCCCTCCATAAATATATCTGAAACTAAACAGAGGGCTTTGATTACTAGATAGTTTTCCTGTGAGAGTTTAGAGAATGGACTTAATAGAAGTGCTTTGGCCAAACTGACAGAATCACCTTCTGCCTCAAAACGAATTAGTTAACACATTAATTCAGCTCTCGACACAGTACATCCTGGTCCACCCTTGGCAAGATCATGCTGTGGCTGGTTTGGAATGGGCTTACTGGGTGACTTAGCAAGACAGGCGACAGCCTCCCCTGGAAATCTAGGCCCTGTGGAATTCCTTAGTCCTTTGTGATTCCGTCGTTCGTCCTGACCTTGCTGAGTTCTGTAAACTGGTTGAAACTTCATTTCTTTGCTACAGGAAGCTGTGTGGAAGAGGTTTAAAATTCTTTGGTGCAAACCCACCAACATACCGTCTATTTCTGACAGTTACTGAAGTTTAAGCACATTTCCCAAGCGCTCTGTCCCAGTGCCAAGTGGATACCTTTCCCACAGCGACCCACAGCTTTGTTGCTCACCAGAGACCTAGTTCTCCCTCACTGCTAACATTTTCTCCAGAGCTCTCTACTACTAATCTTGCTTGTTCACAAGAGCTCACCAGTTTTGTGCTCTCGCCATTCTCTGAACTCAACTATTTGTCAGCTTAACCTCTAACAGACCGCTGACCCGTTAATTCTTCTGCAGAGTTCAAGCGGGTCCATCCTCTAATCACAGCCACTTCCTACTTCCCCTCATTCCTGCCTCTTCCACCTGCTCTTCCTGTTGCTGTGGAGGACTTCATATACTCAGGCCGTTAAGCATCTTTCTTCCCTGTCACAATTCCAACGGCCAGGCCTTGCTGTAGAGTCCTGGGCTTCCTGGCTCCATTGCTGGTTAAGGAAATCGTGCACCAATGCCACAAGGCTTTCTGTGGGCCAACTTTGGTCTCCTAAGTCTACCTCTAGTATCTACATTTTCATGCTCAGCTCATGCCTTTCCACCTGCACATGTTTCTAAAATGCTGTTCTTATCTCGTCATAATCTAAATTCCATCAGCTATGTTCATTTGGAAAGCACATAGGCAGTAGGTGTCTGGCCCTCCTTGTGTGTCAACATTCTTAATCAGAACATTGAAGGGAAAACAAGACATGAAAGGAAGAATCACAGAATCTGATTTAATCTTCACAATTCATATGAGGCACAAGAAAAGGGTTAGATATTAAACGTGTCTGGGGTGACTACTGGTTTGGCAGGCTTTGCTTTAAACACTGCCCTGCCCAGTTATCTCCCACAGCATCTTCAACTTCCTCTTACCCCTAACCCTGTAAGATGCAAGTGGCGCTCAGCGTTCACGTCAGATGGTCTGGAGAAGAGCACTTCATTCTAGGCTAAAACTAGGCCTGAGTCTCCTGTGTTGAGATGTGCTAGAGAAACACTTGATCACTAAACATTTTCAAGAAGAATAAAAACAGAGTTTCAAAGACATCTAGATGTGACTTCAAATAATATTCAAATAAAGTCCGTCCAAAAAAAGCTATTAAGTTCAAATCTCTTCAGAGGCAACTTATTTTAAGACATGAATGAGTTATATAGCAGATTCCTTTGAAGTGCTTTAGGTGTAACAGCGCCATTATGCTCTGTGGCTTTAAGAACTTTGTTCCCCAGAACATATTTCCTGCAAGGAGAGTCATAGGGACATACATATCCCCACATAAAAACTCCTAGACCATTATTTGTCTCACTTCCAGTGATGTCTGAGAGTTGCAGATGCTGGGGTGTTCTCTTGGCCTCAGCGACTTATCTGTATTCATGTGCTTCTAGAGCTAGACAATTCCCAGTGACTGCAGCCAGTTTGAATTGTTTCAACCCTGAATAAATGTCTTAGTCTATCTCTGTGGTTATCTGGAGGCCTTTTATATTGAAATAGTTAAAAGTCCTTTTATCAAGTTATAGCAGGTCTATGAGTATGATGATAATGGTTTTTGAGGAAAAGCCTTAAGCAACTAAAGCCACTGGCCAATTTCTGTCAGAATAGTTTACCACCAAGAACAATTAAAAAGTTACTCATCCTCAAGGGCACTGAACTTCCTCCACCAACAGATGTTTTGTGTAATTGAAGATGATAGATTGGCAAACTTCAAAGAAACTTTAGCTTGTTTGTAACCATTTTCCAATGGAAAGAAAAGGAAGTCTTGCAGGAATCAATCACAGTTATTCCTAAAACTTCTTAATGAAAGATTTAGAATAAGAAGCACTACTCTGAATTATTTTGCAGATATTCTACAGTGTGTAAATATCTATTTATGCTAGAACAGTAAATTCACATTATTGACTTGGGAGAGGAGTGAGATGAGGGAAAGTAGCCAACGTGGGCATTTTGCAATATAATCTTATTCAAAATTACATTATACAAAAGCCACTCTATGGCTCTATGGTGGAAGTAGTCCAGTTGGCAAAAACATCCTATAAATGTTTTAGGCCAAAATGATCTTTTTCACGCTTAAAGACCCAAACCTCTGGAATCTTCTTTAAGTAAAAGTTCAAGTGTTCCAGTGGCTCAAATCTCAATTTAAAAATTCTCTGGTCTTACCTACAGGCCACTTTGTGACCCACCTCTTGTCAGAAATAGGATGGCCTACCCCGGCAAGTGTGTGGGTCAGGGCCAAGTTTTTGAAACAGAAGGTTAACTCTTCCAACAACCATCAGAAGATGCAACAATCAATTCACTGTGACCCAGAACTTGCTGAAAGGTTTTTACATTTCAGTTATGAGTTTCTCTAATGTTATCTAAGCTTTGGTACTGCATTAAGGTGAATCATCAGAAGGTAACAGGTAGAATATTATCTCCCCAACTCCAGCAGTTCTTTCACTGCACTATATGTAAGCGATATTTCTAGATTTTCTTCATAACCCTTTTCTCAATCTTCTTAGTCTCACCTTTCCCCATGGTTCTAAACGACATCTGTGTCATAATGATTCCCAACTTTACCTGGCCTGTGCCTCTTCTCAGAACACTGGATCTGTATGTGTACAACCTGTGCCTCTTCTCAGAACACTGGATCTGTATGTATGCAACTGCCCCGTGATCTCTTCGAGGATGCCTCCTGCAATTTCAAGCATAACATGTCCAAAATGGTTCCCTTGACTCCTATTCTATGAAAACCTGGATCCAATCCTTCTCAGTTTTATCTTTTCTTTCTTTCTTTCTTCTTCTTTTTTTTTAATCCAGTTCTGGAATTCAGAACCTGGAAGTTATCCTTGCTGCCCTTCTCACCCTCATCCTCCATATCCAACGAGTCCTGTCAACCCTAACTCCATTTTACATCTGGCATACATCCACTGCTTTCTCTGTCCCTAACCCCTACACTGGTCCAGACCACATTCATCTCTCAAGTAGGGTACTGCAGTAGCCTCCTAACTGATCTTTCACCGCCACTCTTGTCTCCTTCCAGCTAATCCTCCACTCAAAAGTGGTGAGATCATGTCTCTCCACTGCATAAGACCCTCCGGTTACTTTCCATTGCACTTAGAATAAAATCCCAAATCTCCTTCCTACGGACTATAAGGCTGAATGTGATTTGGCCCTTCCTATCAGCCTCATGGCTTGCTGAGCTCTAGCATTGTGTATAATCTGTCTCCTACCTTAGGGCCTATGCACAAACTGTCCTCTTTCTAGAATTGTTCCTTGTTTTAGTATGACCAACTTGGTTGTTTCCCTCAAAAAGTTCATATGTTGAAGTCCTGACCCTCAGTATGTGTCCTTTTTTGGAGATAGGGCCTTTACAGAGGTAATCAAGTTAAAATAAGGTCATTAGGGTGGGCCATATTCCACTATGACTGGTATGTTTATGAAGTGGGGAAATTTGGATATAGACATGTATAGATGGAACATGATGGGAAGAGACATAAAGAAAATATGGTCACCCAATGACCCAGTTGAAATGTGTGTATCCTTGAATCAGAAGACATATGCAAGAATGCTTAAGGCAGCATTCTTCCTAATAGCCCCAAACTAAACAACCCAAGGGTCTATCAGCTGATGAATGGACAATTGTGGTATATCCCTAAAATGTGGTATAGTCAGACAATGGAGTACTATAGAATAAAAATGAATACAGCTACACAAAATAATCTGGATGAATTTCACTGACATAAAGTCGAGAAAAAGCAAAAATATCTAATACATGATTCCAGTCAAAGTTTTAAAAAAATACGCAAAACTAAACTATAGTGTTTAGGATATTATTTAGGTGGTAAAACTAACAGAAAGAAAAAAAAAGATGATTGGCACGAAAGTCATGATAATGGTACGTTTGGGGAGACCAGAGCTTCATGACCAGAAAGGAGCATACAGAGGGCTTCTGTGGGGCTAAGCTTTTCTTTCCTGACCAGGGTAGTGGTGAGATGGGGGTTCGCTTTATAATAATTCACTAAGCTGTGTGTTTATGTTTTTGTATTTTTCTGATTATGTATTACATTTCCAATAAAAAGCTTTTTAAAAACCCTAGAGTTCTTTCATTAGCATTGTAGAAATTGCTTCTAGAATTCAGTTGCCAAAAACTTTTTTCTCTGAAAAATAATGTGCATGCTTGCTCTACAAAACAATGAGAACCGTATAATCTAACATTTCACTTTTTAAAATTAGTTGACAGTAAATCAGAGCCAAATTTATTGCTCCAGTGGAAAAACCAGCTCATCTCAGACTTCCGGTCTACACAGCTTCTTTTAATTGGCTGTGTGTGTGCATGTGTGTGTGTTTTAAACTCTCTCTCTAGGTGTTTTCATATTGTAAGTTTCCTCCGGGGAAGTAGGTGGGAAAATCTTTAGAAGTTTCATCAGATAGAAGAAAAAGATTTTGCAACAGAGCATGGCATAGTGGTGAAGAGCAAGGACTCTTGAGACATTAGCCATGTGAATTTGGACATATTACTCTCTGTGCTTCAGTTTTGTGTTCCAAAGAGAGAGACAAATAATGATACCAACTTCATATGGTTGTTGTACGGGTTAGATGAGGGCACAGAAGAGTGCCTGGCACATATATGAATGTTAGCTATTATTACTCGGAAGATCTGATACCAAAATCCTTCACAAAGAACTGCGTAACTTAGAAGCAAGGACATCTGAGAGTAGGATAGATGCTCCTGGATAATTTGAAAAAGCAGCAATAACCATACACATTTCTTTCTTCAATAGAACATAATTTCACTTACATGACACAAAATGAATATTATGTAACAGGCAACATTTTAAATTAACAAAAATCCTTACCTTCATGTTTACTCTTTGTAGAAAGAACTGGGTGTAGCTGAAAAAGTCAGAATTTCTATTTTCTGACTTTCTGTGGAAAGGCAGACCTAAAGAATCAAAATATAATCCGAAGTTATAAAGAATGCCAACATACTTCCAGTTAAATATGGTGGCTTGAAACATGCCTTAATTGATACTCCCTCCTAAAGCCCTAACATGACAGTAAAGGAATAAAGAACAAAAGAGGAGAAAATTATGGACAGAAAATGTGCAGCCTTTGAAAGATGTATGGGAGGTAAACGGCTTAAGCGAGTGGAGGGAGCTGACCTGAGAGCTTGCAGTGAGACACTTGAGGAGCCGGCCAAGTCCCGAGGGGTCTGGCACCGCTGGGGGGCACTGTGTTCTGTGAAAGGTGGGGAGAGGTATCAGGTGAAAAGAGGGAGAATGGTGGGACTCTCAAACAGGAGCAAGAGACCTTCCCTCCCCCCACCTTCCAGACCCTCCGTTCCCACAGCAAGAGTCTAGAAGTTCATTCCCTGGAAAAAGTGAGCCAGAGAAGATGTAGACTCAAATAGCAGTCCAAGAGGAGGGCAGAGGTAATGCTGAACACTGTAGGATCGAGTTACAATCTACCTTCAGAATCACAAGGCCCCTGGCCTCCTCCTGCTTGGTTCTGACATGGCTCTCTCAGCGAGGCATCTGTCCCCACCCCGCCCTCCCGGGAGTCTGGAAGATCCCTTTCCGGAGAAACTAAATCACCCCAGACAAAAGACCAGCACATGGTAATATTTGGGTGTGAGGAGAGATGGAGATTTACCAAATGACAAAGCTGGCCTCCCACCCAATCAACCTACCCCCAAAGCCACCAGTCCACCAGCTCCACCCTCTCGGTCCCCTAGAGCTCCCAGGGTCTCCCTGTAGAATATGAACAGACTACTTTGAGTCACAGACATTTTCGGAAAGTCCCCACACAATAGAGACCAAAACAAACAAGGTAACTCAGAAAACAGACAATTCAGGAAGTAGTAGGAAAAATTAAAATTAATTTTGCCAGAAAAGTAAGGCAAAATACTACATCCATGAAACAAGAATGTGTTGCAATAAAAAGGAATCATCTGAGAACAAGGGAGGACACTGAGAAACAAAAACTGACAGCTGACATTACACATGCAACACAAGGTTTAAAAGATAGGCAAGGAACTCTTAGAGCTGAATAAACAGCTAAGGAGATAGAAAAGACAGAGGACCAATTCAACGAATCTAATATCTGATTAATGCCAGAAAGAAGGGAGAAGCAGAGGGGAGAAAATTATTAAAGAAACCATACGATAAACTCACTGCTTTGTTTGCCACAATGTGAGTTGGTTTTTCTTCCGTGTGCAGTAGAAGGATTCTCAGATGGTCCTCCAGGGAGCATTCCAGGAAGATGAGGACTCAGAAATGCTCCCCGGAATGGACGACATAGAGCTTACTGGTTACCTTGGAGAGAGCACTTTGGGCAGAGCAGTATGGGCAGAAGCCAGAGTGGAGAAGTCTGAAGAACAAATGGAAAGATAAGAAATGGAGATAATTCATGAGCCCACAATTCTTTCAGAAGTTTTTCAGTGAAGAGGGGAGGAATCAACTGATAGCTCTAAGGATTCAGGGCGGATTCGTTTTTTAAAGGTAAGAGACACTAGAACATGCTTGTGTGCTGATAAAAAAAAAAAAAAGTAAATAGAAAGTAAAAGTGACTTGAAATAGCAATTGTATTCCTGTCTCTTAGGTAAACAAAAGACTACATTTATAATTAATAACTCAATAGAAAATGGAGAAGAAAATTAATTCTGTACTTCAGGTGGCCCCAACACCTTTGACCTCAATGATGGGAATGATTTAAATTCAAAGGATTAGAGGAGGTGGGGAGAATATGTGTTTTTGGTTGTTTTTTTTTTTCAAGTACCCATCTCAATTCTCCATGATTGTACGTAGATTATATAATCTATTCTGGTCATTAACGAACTTTCTAGAGAAAGTTTCAGCTCTTCGCCCGCAGTTTTTCAATGATTTCTTGTGTCACTACTACACTGGTTTGATTAGACCATTAAGGTCAGTACCTTTATTATCCACTTGCTCAACAAGGAATTCAGCGCTGACAAATGCCCTTGTGGATGCACAGGTGTCGGCAGTGTTAGGGAGTCTGTCCCCCACGGTGCTCAGTGGAGGGACGCACCGGATACGGGGTTAGACCCGCCCATCCACGGTGCCCACACATGAAAGGTGTGTCCCGCAGCCACGGCACAGCATGGCCCTCAGGACAAGACAGAGTGACCCAGAAAACACCACCACGGGGAAGGGTGGGCCCCAGCACTGCCGACACCTCCAGGACGTGCCGTCGCTTGGTGATCCAGGAGCCCCCTCACAGAAGCAGGGGCCGCCGGTGTTGCTTCTTCAGCTTGGGGTGATTCCAACAATCCGAAGTCTTCTTCCAGAAGTTACTGTCCTAGTCATTCTACCAAACTCTACAACAGACCTTCTGGGGAGTCTGCGGGAAGAGCAAAACATGTTAACAGCACACCGGCCAACCAAAGGGCCAAGGGCACTGCTAAATTACACAGCTATCATCTTTGCCTCCCCTGCACCGGCACCAGCTGGCAGGTGCCATCCAGATACCACTGGGAAGCAACATCACGACCCCCAAGGGGACGTCTCGGCCCCGTGAAACCCAGGCGCCGAGGGGTCAGATGCAAGAGGAGGAGGTTGGGGACAGTGCTGAGACCTGGCCCTGCCAAACTGTAGTTTGGAAATTAAAGCCATATTAGACTGGGTGGTGGTGGAGCTTCCAGAGAGGCCTAATTTACTCCCTGGCAGTGGCTGCTTCACGGCAGAATCTGACTCAACTTCAATCAAGAATCTGCTGTGATGAATGTTCTCTCTGTATGAAATATCTGCTATTTCAACAGCCATCAAGGGGAAATACATGAAGAGTAAAAGGGGCAGCAACGAACAAGAAGCACTTCCCAGTCACAGAGGATGCTTCTACCCAAGAAATAATTTTATTCTATTTTTGCAAATGCAAGTAAGAGTGGAAATTTAACATGGTCATTTCCACCATGGAGCAGGCTTTTGTAATTGCTGCCAAGTTCTACAAGAATCATAAATGCCTCACATTCATGCCCGGGCTGAGGTTTGATCCTTACGTTTCCTCGCAGTAGGGCTGGAACTGGGAATCTGCTGCTTTTCTCTCAGCTAGAATCCAACCATTTTACAGCTTTCATTAAAAAAAATAAAACATTTAAAAAAATAAAGGTGCAGCAGGCTAATTAAGCCTGGATTTAGGATCTGGCTAGAGATTTTGGGTTGCACTTTTTCAATAAGTGATGAGCCAGTGTATTAAAGTGGAGAGACTCCCAGAGAGCAGTGATTTTTAGTCCTGCTGGTGCTTTGTGTTCTTAGGCCACTCACTTACCCTCTCTGGGCCTCAGCTTCCTCCTTTGGGAAGTTGGACAGGAGAATCTCTGAGGCTCCTTCCAAATCTCACATCCTGTGATTCTACAAGTTGGTGCCAACTAAAATCGGTCGCCCCATGTGGCCTATAAAGGAAGAATATGCCCTACAGCTTTCTAGTTTTTCTGAATAGACATTCATAAAGTAGAATGGAATCCACCCCTGAGTAGACCCGTAAATACCACCTCGGGCAGAGTGAAGGAAGAAGTCGGTATGAAGGGGCCTGACTTGCTGCAAAGACAGGAAGCTGCTCACCACCATGTACCTGCCTTTGTTTGTGGAGCAACATACCTTGCTTAGCTTCCAAGGCAGTTCTTTGTTCTGGGCTTTACCTGAAATCAGAAGATAAATTATTTTCCTACAAATTCATACATGCTGCCCAGAAACTAAAGGGCTTTCCAGAATGTTTAAGAATATTTTGGGTTTGTCATTCCTTTTTTGATATCATGGCCCCTCAAAACTTTATCCGCTGCCCATTATGTATTTTCTTCAAGCCTCAGATTGGTCAAGAGCTTACAAAAAAATTTTCCTTGATAACTTTGAGAAACAATTTACATAAGTTGTATTCATTTAAAGCGCACATTTTGATGAGCTTTGACAGTTGCATCCACCTGTGAAACTACCGTCACAATCAAAATACAGGACATTTCCCTCCACAAAAAGGTCCCTTGTACCTTTTGCAGTCCACAGGCAAGCACTGACCTGCCTTGTGTAACTGTAATAGATTAGTTTGCATTGTCCAGAATTTTACATAACCAGAATGTACAGTATGTCATCTTGTGTCTGGCTTCCTTCATTCAGCATAATGAGATTCATTTATGTTATTGCATGTATCATTTTATTCCTTTTGATTGCTCAATAGTAATCCATTGTATGGATGTACAACATTTTGTTTATTCTTTCATCTATTAATGGGCATTTGGGTTGTTTCCAGTTTGTGGTTTGGGGGAATAAAGCTTCCCGTACAAGTCTTTGTGCAGACATGTTTTTATTTCTCTGGAGTAAGTAGCTAGGAGTAGAATGGCTGGATCATATGGTAGGTCCATGTTTAAAGAAAGGTCTTAATTTTTTGAGACAATAAATGACTTGCAGGCCCACCTTTGCCCTCAGATGATAGAAATCTTAGAGTTTCTTTCGAAGCAATGATTCTTAACCCTGTCCTCTTAATGTATTGAATATTCTAGAGATGGAAGAAGAGGTTGGAAGGAGTTATAGGCCATTTCCCTCATTTGCAGAGAAAGAAACGGGGGCCTGGGGAGATGAGGAGCCTGTCAAAAGCAGAGTTGCAGGTCCCATGTGTGTGAAGAACACTGAATGGCAAACACAAGTGTGTGGAATTGTGTGCAATTGTTCATGGAAGGAAATGTCGGGAAGAACTGCATAGTCCTAAGATGTGACTCATATTGTCAGAGTCTGAAAAGATCCAGTCATCATTTATAGTGGATGACATACCTTTTCTTTTTTTAACATCTTTATTGGAGTATAATTGCTTTACAATGGTGTGTTAGTTTCTGCTGTATAACAAAGTGAATCAGTTATACATATACATATGTTCCCATATCTCTTCCCTCTTGCGTCTCCCTCCCACCCTCCCTATCCCACCCCTCTAGGACACAAAGCACCGAGCTGATCTCCCTGTGCTATGTGGCTGCTTCCCACTAGCTATCTATTTTACGTTTGGTAGTGTATACATGTCCATGCCACTCTCTCACTTCGTCCCAGCTTACCCTTCCCCCTCCCCGTATCCTCAAGTCCATTCTCTAGTAGGTCTGCGTCTTTTTCCCGAGATTCCTTAAGAAACTAAAAATAGAACTACCACACGACCTAGCAATCCCACTACTGGGCTTATGAGAAAACCATAATTCAAAAAGAGTCATGTACCAAAATGTTCACTGCAGCTCTATTTACAATAGCCAGGACATGGAAGCAACCTAAGTGTCCATCAACAGATGAATGGATGACATACCTTTTCTACCTAGAATCTGGTGGGGAAAAAGATCGTTTTTAGCATGAGCTTCTGACCAAACCCTAGAAGCCCCTGGGACTTAACAGATGTGCAGAGAAGGCCACTTCTCCCACGCCAGCACTGCCCACCAAAGGGCTGGGCCCTGCTGAATTGGAGCAAATCAACACCTCTATGGGCACAATTTTACACCTTTGCCAGATGCAAAACCACTAGTAATGAACTTTGCTTGAATTCATTCAAGGGGAATCCAGTGTGAAAATATTTTTTCTCTTTTTCATTCTTGTTTGCAATAAAAATGGAATAAAACCATTAATTGACCACATCTCTTTCTTAATCCAAAACATAAGGCTAACAAAATTCTAATTTAAAAAATCAGTTCATGTCTGCTTTCTGTTGTCACTTGGAGGGATATTTGTAAAAGCATCTTTAGCAGTAACAACAAATCATTTTAGATGAGACGCCACTGGATGTATAACGTTTTAAGTATTGTAATCAGGTAGATCAGAAAGTGCCTATTTCATGGAAAAAAACGTCATTTGCAAGTACTTGACCATAACCCAACAACAAATAAAATTACTTTCATTCCTCCCAGAAAAAATCTTTGAGAAGAGAATTTGTGATATGAAAAGAATATATTGGTCAAGTCTTTCTTGCTATGACTGTTTTTCTTGATACACAAAGTGAAAAGAATTGGAATGAAATTCAAAAAATTCTTTGACCCAAATAATAAAGAGGGAGAAATAACAGCTTATTGAAAAGTGTTATCTTTACCACATTTACAAATTTGTCAGTTTTCTCAAAGGGAGCCTAGGCTCTGCAAAGAAAACAAAAGCCCCCATCATCACGTAGCTGATTTCAGAGCTGGAAGATTAAGTTGATTCTCAAAAGCATTTCTAATGTTTTCATGCTGCTCCATGCTGCATGTTTTTAAGGAATTCTACATATCCTGGCTCTGGAGAGCTGCTGCCAGCTCCCAGTCTGCAACAAAACCTGTCTCAGTATTTAGACAAGGCAGAACGAAAATCTTCATTTTGAAATCTGTGGATCCCAGCAAGGCTGAAGTGGAAGGAGTTCTTTACTAGAGAACATGTCTAGGGAAAGGCTAAGAAGGTTCTCTAGGTGGAGGAATGAGGGGGTGTCATCACCTTTGTTACTACTGACCCCTCATTTGACCCCGACTCCAGCAACCCCAACCCCGGGACTCTTTCCAGGGGGATGAGACAGGAACAGGAGTGCTCTGTAGTGAGAGTACTAAGCTTCCAGAACCCCAAGGCCTGATTTTCCAAAAACCTGTCCCTGAGGCTCCTCTAAGTCCACATGCATGAGTCTATCCTGGCACAAGTGGGAAGCTGTATTTGGAGTGTTGTTCAGTCACTGCATGTAACTTCCTTGTATGCATTTCCCCCATTATGTATAAAGTAGGCATCTCAGGAATCACAGCATTAGATGGGAGTTGAGAATACTGTATGGATTCTTAGCTTTGTTTTTTCACTCCAAAGTTACAGCACAGTCTTGTGATCAGATGGTAAAATCAGGCAACAGAAAGGACTGAATGAGTCACGGTCAGCAATTAGGAATCTTCCTAAGGACCCTGCCCTGGAGACTCTAGCAACAGCCACCAAGCTCCAATCTTGTTACAGCCTCTTAAGTGAGCAGTCACTCCATTTTTTAGATTATCTTTCTGCCTCTTTTTCTCTCGTTGTTGAGGTTGGCAAAGAAAAACATGCCTCTTAGAGAAAAAAAGGAGTCAAGCCCATCTGAGTTCAAACTAGATTCCACTCTTTGCTAGTTATATGGCGTTGGGTGACCACTGGTTTCCTGGGGTCCCTGGGTGCTACTCTGTGAAGCAGAGCCACTACTGCCCTTCCCAAACGACCTGACATGTCCAGGGCCCAATACACACTCTGTGGTTAATAAAAGTTCTTACTCTCCTCCCCTGAAGCTATTGCTCTTTCAAACAGAATGCAGTCAATTAAAACGAGAATTATAGGTTTGAGACATCTTGGTTTGACAATCAAATCATTAGCCAAAAGGAGAGTTTGGACCTTGTTTCTCTTTGTTGGGGTCCAAGCTGGTATTTAGCAGGCATTGGCTGAGGAAGCAGGCTACATTAAGTCCTGTGATGAGCCTTATTCAAAGGAGAGTTTCATCCAACTTTCAGCTCAGGTGGCTAAGCGCCATCTAAGTTGGGAGAATTAAAGCAATGGTGATTGGTGACTGCATTCTAACCTGGCATATGTGGCTTAAAGGTTAACTTAGTAGCCAGTGGAGGAAAAGGAGAATTACATGGTGCATCCTCCCCAGGGCCCAATCTTTGGCAGGACTCTTGGGGAAAATTTTGTCTTGACAAAGTCTCTTTCAATCATTCAGTCTTCACCTTGGAGGAAAGCCTTGTATCTTCCTCACTGGTGATGGTAAAAGTAGATCCTGACACCTAAAACAGATGTGATAGTCCAAAAGGTGTGACAAATGAAAGCATGCCCACAGTTATGAACCTAGCACAGTACATACGCTATTATTTATTTTTGTTGAGTTCTTCCTCATGATAGTTCAACAGTCAGAGTAAGAAGCTGGTTATCAGCTCTGACATGAGATATGGAGAAAAAAAATTTATGTCAGTGACATAAGATTACTGGCCACTATTCTAACCAATGTGCCATGACAGATAAGCAGAGCTAACAGACAAAAGAGGAAAGCTAATTTTATCACTTCACTGGGGTTACCTTGTTTTCTTAAATGCTCTATAACATCAAGCAATCACATGTTTAAGTTTTGCTATCGTTAATATATGGGTTGACTATAGAGAAAAAAAGATTCTCTGAATTATTCAACAGAATGAACTTTGCAACTAATAAATGAAGACAGTTACTAACATAGACCAATGGCTAGCCTTAGACGTACAGGTTAAAAAAACCCTGCAAAATTACGATGACATATCCTTTATTTTTTTGTAGCTATTCTAATTCTTGCCAAACTCAAAAAAAGATTTGAAGTAACTTACTATAAAAATATTACCGGGACTTCCCTGGTGGTGCAGTGGTTAAGAATCAGCCTGCCAATGCAGGGGACACAGGTTCCACCCCTGGTCTGGGAAGACCCCACATATCGCGGAGCAACTAACCCCATGCACCACAACTACTGAGCCTGCGATCTAGAGCCCACGAGCCACAACTACTGAGCCCACACGCTGCAACTACTGAAGCCCGCATGCCTAGAGTCCATGCTCTGCAACAAGAGAAGCCACCGCAATGAGAAGGCTGCGCACCACAACGAAGAGTAGCCCCTGTTCGCCACAACTAGAGAAAAGCCTGTGCAGCAATGAAGACCCAACGCAGCCTCCCCCCACCAAAAAAAAAAAAAATATATATACATATATATATGAGTACCATCAGGCCAGTATAACAAAATCAAACTACTGAGCAAAAAAACAGAAACAGGAACAAATAAATAAGGGCCAAAAGGAAGAAAAAAACCTAGAATTCTAAGAACACCTATCTGAGGAACCCTACAGCAATTAAGCCCAAAATCTGGTCTTGAGCTTCCTAGCAGCCAGGGTGATAAGGGAATAATGGATGTATGTAGTTGTCAATGCCTAGAAATAAGAAGCACAGGTCAAAAGAACAAATTTTTTTAGTCTTAATCTCTGAAAATAATTTGTGAGAGCTCTTTTCTTAAAAGGGGAATTGGGTAAGATAGTGAAAAAAAAAAGTCCTGACAGCTCCTTGGCATAACATGCAAAAATGCTCTCCGTGTACATGAACTACGATCTACCTTGCAGGAGCACTATGGAAATAAGTAAGGCTTCACCATTTTAACACAAATTAGGCCCTCGTAGTCGGAATCCCAGCATCCTCAGGCAACCAGAATGTGGCCTTGAGTTTGGACATGAGGAAGATCATTTCCTGGATAATAAGAAGAGATGTCACAAAGAATTTTAGTTTGTATCCAAAAACTATCCTGGAGTGGATCCTATTGATTTAGTATAAAATTAAATGAGAGCTATCGATTGGATTATCTGGTGTCACCTGCTAGTTCTTCTCTGGTTTACTTTGGACCTTTCCTCATGGGCTCTTTTCTAATTCCATTTTCTCTGCACACCCTTTTACATGTCAGGGCTTTCCAGGGCTCCGGTCCTGTAATCCTCACCTTCTGTTTGATTTCATCTACTCATGGCTTCACCAATAGGCTGTTTTCTGGTAACTTTCAAATTCATTTCTTCAGCCTACACATCTCTCCCAAGCTTCAGATCCATGAGGCTTCTGGAGAAGTACCTCAAACTCACCAGATCCAAACGGAATTTATCTTTCTTCAAACCCAATCTGGAAACCTAGAAGTCCTCGATAGTTACCAAGTCCTGCAATGTCTACTGCTAGTGGATACATTTTCCCAGGCCACAACTAGAGTGTGCAAAGAATATAATTTTGTTCTAAAATACATTCTGCATAGCAGCAGAAATTGTTTTTGTCAATTCAACATAAACTCAGCCAATCAGAGTTTCCCTTCTACCACCTCCTCCCTGCGGTTACAATTAAGTTTCACCTCGTATCAAGCGCCTGGGGGGACTTGGAGAGTATGGGTCCTTGCTCTTTATCCACTTCTGTTGATGCTGCATTTGCTTACATGGCTGGTTCCCTCTGGCCCTCATCACTGGCATGTTTCTGTACCAGCATCCACTGGGATGTCCATCTGGTTATTGGTGCCAGATCCACGCAGGTGACCCTCTGTCCCGATTCACTGGCTCCTTTGCCAGTGGCTTCTGTGCCTGCTAGAGAGGGTGAGGCAGGGGAACTTCTCAGCTGCTTCCCTATGCCACCCTGGACCCCCAGGAAACTTCCAGGCAAAACTTGGAAACTGAGGCAGAGCTGTCTTCTGCACTTTGATCCTCCATCCTCTCTGGGGACTCACTTATTTGTCCCCCAAACTCTCATCTCAGGCAGTGTTGGCAGGAGGGGCAGTGCTCGGGGCTCCTTCTTGGTGATACTTGCTGCCCTCTCATTGTCTTCTTTCCCTTCCATTCCTCTTCCTTGACATGAGGAGGGAGGGTCTTTTTAAAAAAAACCTCATTTGAGGGGAGAAATTCAAAAGTAGGGAGTTGCCTCTCTCATTACTACAGCAACAACCCAATCCTGAGGGCCAGGGAAGAGGACGTTATTGCTGTTGCCTGAACTGCTGAGAGCGCAGGGGAGGGAAAGGAACAATAAATGTCAGGAAATAAAGAGAAACTAGAAGTTTCAAAATATCACCCCAACACATATCTCTTGAACATCTCATATTTAGTTCAGCTGTTTTTGCATCACTCCCTTTTTTTTTTTTTTTTTTGGTCTTTTACCTGGTTTGCTAAAATTGGGGAAAAAAAAAAAAAAAAAAAGGCACCCTGACCCTGAATCTGGTCTTGCAGAACCTTTCTTTAACCCATTCTTTTCCCCAGCTTTGCTGAGATATAATTGACATGTAACATTGTGTGAGTTTAAGGTGTACAATGTGATGATTGGATACATGTATATGTTGTGAAATGATCACCAGGATAGGTCAGTTAACACCTCCATCACCTCACATAGTCTTGAATTCATTCTTGATACTGTGGCCAGAGTGACTTACTTTTTCTAAAATGTAAATCCAGTCCCACTACTTCCCTCCCGTGAGGTTTCAATGGCTTTCCACTCCCTTTAGGAAGAGTCAGAACTGCCGAGAACACAAGACAAGGACCCATCTGGAATCTGTCCACCGTTGTCTGCTCTGATGCTCCAAGCTAAGCCACTGGGCATTAAACTGAATTTGAGCACGTCTCTCTGTTCTTGTGATGAGCCTTTCTCCTCGGCTCTCCATCCATTCACCTGATCTTCAAAGTGGACTGCTATTCATCTTTTACATTCAAATGCCACCTCCTCAATGACACTGACTATCTCCCCTCTCTGTATATTCCCCAGAAGCTATGACTCCTTTCATGATAAGGTTAATGTCTTATGGTACTTATTGGCTAACATACATGCTTCTTCCTTCACTACAGTATAAGCTTCTTGAGGGTAGGGACTCTGTCTTATCATCTTTGTATTTCCAGGGCCCAGCACAGTCCCTTGTGACATTGCAGGTGCTCAAAAAATCTTTCACTGAATGAACAGCCAAATATGGCAGGGGATGGACCAGAAGCAAAGCCACCATTAAGGTGACAAAAGGCTCCTGGCATAAGAGGGAGACAGTAGCTGGATACACCACAGTTTAAGCATCTCCTTTCCTTTTTAAACTTATGTCCTTCTTCCCCACTTCGAAGGCTATAAAGCACAGCATTTTGGGTTTTAAACTGTCCTACACACCCTTGGGGGTCCTCCAGGCATCCCCAGATGGTGGCCCTGTACAGTGGTTGGTGGACCAAGTCACTAAGCAAAGGTAAACATTTACACTAAGCATCTTCTCTTTTCTAAGACAGTAAGCGTGTTCAGTCATGCAGCTCGTTTACTGAGTGATGACTACATCCAAAGCATGTTGCTGGTTGCTGCGTGTAGTGTAATTTAGAAAATTTTCATCAAGACCAGTTAAAAATTTTTTGGAGTTTTAGTTTTTAGGAAAAGTTATTTATCCAGAGTTCATTCTGACTCCCCGGGGACACGAGAGGGACTATGGAACATTTGACTTGATTAACTGAGTATTAATCAATCTTGAATATCCCTAATACTTGAAAAAGTAGCATCAAGGTCAGAAAGAAGGGGATAGAACAAAAAGTAAGAAAAAAATATGGAAATGCTTAACTAAACTATCATCCATCCACAAAATGTAATAGTCTGAAGAAGCTAAAAAGCATGAGGTAGGTCTATGTGTACCAACTTGCACAGATCTTCCCAAGAGATTAGGTAAAAAATAGCAAATTTATAACAAGATATACCATTTGATGAAATTTATGTACTCCCTCCCCTCCAAACAACTAGTTATTTCTATAAGCACATATATGTTGTATATAAATGCATATAAAAATGCTGCAGGGACATACATGGAATAGATTACACTAGTAATTTCTAGGGCTGGAACTGAAAGATCAAGGGTGACATTTGCTTTATCTGTACTTTTAAAGACATTTGAAAAAGGAAAGCATATATGAACCACTTGCATAATTAAAATGAAAATATAGGGGTTTTTTTTTCTAAAAAAGGAGAGAAGCAGGGAGATAAGCATTCAAAGACATAATACCTTTGTGAAATGGAAAACGAACGATTTTTCTCATTAAGTGATAGATTGTTAAATATCGTGAGTTGATAAATTTTTGTACCTGCCTTCTTACAAAAGGTCTGCCGTTCATAGTTCAGACACGACGGAGTGGGAAGGGAACACGATTAGCGGGCAGAGCACCTGTGTTCTACTCTTCCTTCTGCCTCTTACTTGGCCCATCACTTAATCTTGCTGAATCTCAGACTCTATAAAATCTATAAAATGGGGATAACAATAACACTTAGGTCACGACATTGCTGTGAAAATTTGTTGTGAGCTGTTGTGAGATGGCCATGTGCCATAGACAGTGACATTCTGTTTTATACTATTATATAGAACATGGGATTTTAATGCACAGAATATATTCTAAAATAAAGGCTCTGCCAAAGGAGACCAAGATTAATCACTACATAAGAAAAATATGAACAAAGGTGGTTGAAAAGTTAGAGTTTATTTGACAATTCACAAGTGATTTGCAAGTTTTATGGATTAGTTGGAGCCAAATTTGAAAACCAGTAGCTCCTCTTTTCTTCCTGGAATGTCTAACATGCTCTAATTTGTTGCCCAAGTAGTGCAAGCCGTGTCTACTCAAGGAATTCAAGCTAATTTTAACTTAAACTAGAAATAAAAATCAAATATACCATACAGCATTCTAAAACCAAATACAGAGAGTATTTTGTGGTTGTTGTCCTTGTTTGAGATAATTTCTACCAGAGATAATTTGTATACAGTTATCTGTTTATGAATCAGTATGAAAAAAAGAGTAAGGATCATTTAAGATAACAGAAATATTAACTCTCAAAACTTTCTATAGCAATGCAAACACAAACGTCATCTGGTCCTAGTGGTGAATTTAGTATCAAAATAACACAAAAAGGTACATGTAATACACTTAAATTAAGCCTCTAGAACTTGACTTTGAGGGGAGGCAGCTGAGCCACAGAAAGATAATAAGCCAAGTTCTACTAGGAAACAGTGACCCTCACCCCTGTAACCTTTTAGAAATGACAGCCACCTGGAAAACCAATATATTAACAGAAAGAATGGTATGTAACATTTAATTTAATAAGTCAATAAGAAAAGTGAAGTTATTTTCATAAACAGCATTTGAGGCTGGGTTTACAGAAGACAGACATTATCTTACGTAGACCCTATTTCTGTATTTTGTTTCCGTTGCACGGTATTGAGAAAGTCCTGGTTCACATTAAGAAATGGTAGCAGTTCTTTAATAGCTCACCTTGAAATACCAAGGCGCTCTTCATGAAGTTTATCAGAGATGGCTTTATTCTGGCATCTGCACAAAAAGAGTTAACCTGGTACTGATGTTTGCTGGATTTCAGTATTTTAAAATGTTATAAACTGCATATCTGAGTTTGTTGGCTTTTAGTTTTTTATGTTCAAATATATTTATCAAATATTAATGAAGAGTCTCAACAGAACACAGCTGGAATATCATTGCCTCAAGACATGAGTCGATTTGTTGATTTATTTATTCGCGTGTGAAATCTGGCTACTCTACTCTGCACTTCCACGAGTCCCTCACTCTGTCTACTCACTGCTCTCGGTCATTCCTTCTGTCTCTTTCACAAGCTCTTGTCTTGTACCTGGCTCAAAGTGACATTTTCATCTTGTAATCTCCCCGTTTCTCATGCTCTCAATTACAATTATCAATACATATGCTGACAGTTCCCAAATATCTATCTCCAGCTCATGTTTTTCTCCTAAGCTCCAACTGGAACTACATTTCTACTTGGATATTCCATAGGCATCTTAAACTCAAAACAGATCTAACCCATCATTCATCTTGCTTGGTCTTGCCGCCACCAAAACTAACCCTTTCCCCATGTTGAATTCACTGAGTAAATGGGATGGTAACACCTGGCTGTCCAACTCAAGAGATCTAGGAATCATCCTACATTCTTCTCTTTTCTTTGCCATCTACTGATTCTACCAAGAAGCCCTACTCATTCTACCTCCCCAATACTCTCTGAATCCATTTCACCTTTTCCATCCCAGTACAACCACCATAAAGCAGCCTCTCAACAGGGACTACTATGATTTGCAGAACTAACTAGACTTTTAAACCATATATTTTAACACTATATCACTTCTTTACAAAAAAAAAAAAATCCTTCAATATCTCTAGATTTTCTTCAGAATAATACCCAAATCTTTTATATGACTTACAAAGTCTTTCCTGATCTACCCTTCGCCTACTCCTCCATCACCATCTTTTGCCATATACTTTTCCCTAACACCCTGTGTGTCAGTGCACTAACCCATTCTAACCTTCTAAATGTCTCGATGCTTTCATCCCTCTAAGCCTTTGCACACGACACATTCTCTACAATTCTCTCACACCCCTTCAACTAGCTAGCTCTTACTCCCCCACCCAAACTCAGCTAGGTATCATCTCTTCTGGAAAAGATTTCTTGACTCTTCTTCCCTCTGGGCTCCCTCATGCTAGTCCTCTTGATCAGAGTACTTATGCACTGTAAACTGTCTGTGTCCTGCACTGAAGTATGAGCTTGTCTCTTGTGTCTCTATTCTTGGGATATACCAGGTGCTCAACAGATATTTTAGGTAAGAGAATAGAAGGCATGACTTAAGAGGCCAATGGATCACTTACAGACCTATTAACAAAATACTAACCCCACAACTGTGATTTCCCAATGAGAAGGTACCTTGCTCTATGAGTCTTTTTAATTAATTCAGTTCAAACCCAGCCCTTCCTTAAAAAGTTAAACATAGAATTACCATATGATCCAGCAATTCCACTCCTAGGTATATATTCAAAGAAATGAAAGCAGGACTCAAATCTTTGTATATGAATGTTCACTGCAGAATTATTCACAATAGCTGAAAGGTGGAAATGACCCAAATGTCCATCAATAGATAAATGGATAAACAAAATGTGGTATATCCATACAATGGAATATTCAACATCGAAAGGGAATGAAATTCTGACATAAGCCACAACATGGATAAACCTTGAAAACATTATGCTAAGTGAAATATGCCAAATACAAAAAGACAGATATTATATGATTCCATTTAATTGAGGGCTACCACCCATCTAAAGAACCTAGGGCCATGAGTCACTTCTGTAAATGATCTAATGGCCTGATCAGTCACAGAGGCCTTAACTTCTGTGGAAACAGAATTGACCACAAAGTTACCTAGTACTGACTGCAAAACCCACATCCTGCTGAACTATTATTTAGTGTTGGAGGGTGAGTTTTACAGGTTTACAATTTATTTCATTAGGGAACTTCAGAGATAAATTGTCTTCCTAAGGCCTTTATAAACAGTTTGCTACTTAAATTTTATAGACTGAAATTCTGCATATGAAATGTACTTTCCTTGGATTATCTGAAGCCTGTAAGTTAAAAAAAACTGGGGAGTAAAACATATTGCATAAACATAACACCTGCAAACAAAGTATGACTTGCAACTGAATGATGACAAGCATTGTAAACACCAAAGGAGCCTGAAGGAAGAAGTTCAAGAAGAGCAAATATAAAACATATAGTTAAGAAGTGTCCTAATAGAGATATTCTAGACAGGCAAGCTCAAGGGAAAAACGGTACCAGCAACATGAGTAAGATGTCCACCTTCTGACAGTGGACTGGATGACCAGACTGACTGCTGTGGGAACATAGCAGGTGCAATCATTTGAGCCTTTTTCCCTCATCCCCCCTCCAAAGGAAAACCCCTGGCAGGGGCCCTATGCGTAAAAATGAAATGTCAAACAGTACAGTGCCTGTCACATAGCAGATATTCAACAAACACCCATTTCTATTCCATTTGATACTGAAGTTGTTGAGAAAGCATTTACTTCAAGTACGTCTGCTTTCTAGCCCTGTTTTCTGAAACAGTCATTCCACTTAAGGTATAACAATCAAATAAGTCATATACACAAGTCATATAGATATGACTTACTATATATATATATATGCATATATAGTAACATAGTTATAAAACACAGATAACAAGATAAAATCATGAACGTAGTTAGAAAAGATACCCACAAAAGAAATTTTTCTATATTACAGAAATGGGCTTAATTTTGGAGGGCACCCATTGTCATCTTAATTTGGTTTTATTAGGAGAAAACAGAGCAACATTTCTGTCCCTGGGCAGATCTGACATGAAAATAATTGACAAAAGTAGGTCAGAATCCCATGGAATGGTGAGGTCTGAATGCTAGGTGTCTTATATTAGGTTATAAATCCTGACAGGCAATAATGACAGGATCTTCTGAAAGCCTTTGAAATTCACTAGGGCAGTCCCAACTTGTTTAGTTAAAAGCAGCAGCAAGGTAGAAAATAGAACTTCATGTGACTCTGGCTACCCTGATGTGTCTTAGATAAAAACTGAAGTCATCACGCTCCTACTCTTTTTGCTGGCTTTGTTTTCACAAAAAAAATATCCTCTCCTTACCCACATACACTTCTGGTAGCCTTTGGAATGTGTCCTTTAATCTAAAAGATAAAAAGGGTACTTAAAGAGATCAACGAATTGACTAGAAATCTGTTGGGAGCTTATGGCCTTTCCCCTATTCTAGATGCAATTTCTATCCCTGGGTCACCTGTTTTTGCTAAAAATAACTCAATTCTTTTTTATCTAATATACTAAGCAGAAATCACTTGGCAGTGTAGTGCTGACTGAGTTTTTCCTTGGATAAAATTGTTAGCAACTTGTAGCTACTTTACCAGGTAATATCAATATATAAACAAAAAGAGAAAAACATTCATTTCTTTTAATTCATAACTATGCTTATTTGTGTGACACCTATATATTGGTTTCCCATACAGAAAAACTGCCATAAAAATTTAAGGTCCAATTTAACATGAATATTAGTTAAAAATACACTTTCACAATTTAAAGTAAGGTGAATGATACATCTGTTTCCATTCTAAAATGATCCTTTTCTAGTAATTTTTACAATATTTTCTCACATGAAAATTATCTTCTCAACAAATACTTATTATAGCATAGTATCCTACTTGAGAAATTTTTTTAAAATGTGTCATTCTCAACTACTTCTTACCTGAAACTTTTCCTCTTTAAGATTTATATAAATTAATTGACTTCATGAATGATAAAGGAACAATGTTAAATACCCAGAAGAAAAAAGTTCAATGAAGACTATTTCATGGCTTCAAGCACTGAATATCAGGATGTTAAAATCATTTGATAGCAAATAAACAAAAGGATTTCTTTAGAAAACAAGAAACCACTGCCACCAAACACATTTTCCCAAATGGCCTGCCTCGCATTCCAGAGCTGACAGAAAATCAGGTCTGCGAGGAGACAGCAGCTGAGCTGCATACTCCAGAGTTAAGTAAAAACATGGGAGGCCGGAGCACACGTGTGAAAGAATACATTCAATTTTAACAAGGCAAAGAAATGAGTTTTAAAAGGTGGTGGTGGTTTAACTGAGTGTCTGTTTTAGTTCCACTTGAAAAAAAGGTGTAAGTTTTTCCTCTAACTGCTTCCCAACAGTTCAATGACAGCAAAACTTTAAATCTATGGTGGTGCTGGAGTTCTTCTATTAGGGACAGGAGGGATGCAACTTCATGAACTTTTTTTAATCTGCAGAAAGAAAGGGGGAGGAAAAAAAAGAAAGAGAGAGAGAGAGAGAGAGGAGAAACAAAAACTAATTTTCCAGGCAGGGAAATACTTATAAAACCTTTTATGTCAAAGTTAGGATTTCACAACATAACACACTAATGCAAAATCCAGTAGCACCTGTAAGATTTAAGTAAATGCTGCCATCACTTAAATGCTTTTTAAAAAGTATCTGTAAAAGACTGAAGGAAAAAAAGATACATTCTCCAGAGAACAACAAGTGTATTTCAAAATAAAAACTGTATTTTTGTTTTTCTTTTTTTCAATTGTCTTTTTTGTACAAGAATTCATAGTTATAATAACTTACACACAATGGGATCAATCTCTGCTCTCCTTTTCTGTGTCACTTCAAGTCCACATGTTCAGGCTATAGTCCCCAACATTATTTTCTGATAAATATATTACCACAGTTTGATCTAAACATACATTATATAATACTTGTCTCTGGGAAAAATCAAATTTTAATATGCAAACTTTTATTTATATAATACAGAAATGAAGAAAACTACAGTAGGCACACAACCTAATTATGACTTGTAGATGATGATTTCTAGATACTCTCCTACTGTAAATGAATGTTTAAAATAGTCTTAATAAGAAAATTTTATTTATATGTGCACTTGTGTCCACCTTATCCCATATACTGTACACGTCTAATGACAATCTGGGAATTTAAAGGTGCAGCCCTCTAGAAATTGTTGAATCACTAAAAAAAGAAAAAATTAGACTCTATTGGAAAGGAAAAAACTCACAAAATTTCCAATTTTAGATTTCATGTCCATAGGAAAATATTAAAAATAATTTTCTGTATATACATATGAGTATATGTATATATCGAATTACAGATGTCTCATATATCAATACAATTCAAGTGGAGACATTTTGGTGAGTTATTTTCCCATTAAATGACAACTTTGTCAAAATTTAAAAATATCTTATTACATCATTAAAATAATTCACTTACCATTTCAACAGCTTGTCCTATTTGTTTTTGAATTTTTAACTCTTCATAACCAAATTTCCTGATTCCTAGTGCTAAATCCCCTATTTTAATTAAAATCTGGTGCTCTGTTACTCAGAAACTGATGGATAAAATCACATCTACTTCAAAATTCCATCAATCAAATAAATTTTATTACCTGATTTATCAGAGAAATAGCTCTGAGCTTGTGTACCTAAATTATCCTCCCTATTATAAACAGGTGAGGCAAATACCCTAAAATAGATGGAGGTAACTTACATGATATTATAGCACATAATACAAGATGATTAAGTGTCTGATATAAACTTTTCAGAGACACCTGAAAACTCACTTTAGAAACTAACGTTAGAAACAAACCATTTATTTTTCACTCTAATATAAATTAATATGTATGTATTTACATACATACACATACATATATATATAAAACAAAATTGTCTAGTGTTGATTAGCTGTTTGTGAGTGAAAAAATGGTTACAAATTGATTATCCAGCTTAATTCTGTACTTAACAATTCAACTGTTTTGGGGTACAAACAAAAAGTCAGTGCATTTGTAAACTCCATGGAGTCAGATACTCAAGCATACACTTTAAATAAGAACCCTCCTCAACGTCACAAGCATTGGACAGCAAGAATATATGGACTCTGATGCAGTTCCTACTCCATAAGCAGACTAGACAGCACTTGACTTACTTTTAAAACAGTTTCTTAAAAGAAATATATAAAGAAATGCATGTTTGCTGAAAGTCCTTTAAAATTACCTCAAAACAACATTAAATCCTGTTCACTGAGAAGAGCCCGCTGAATTGAATTCCTGTTTTGAAATGCCTAGTTAACAGTTTAGAATATTGCCTTGTGAGGATTGACTAGAGACGTGGTTGATGTGAAGACCCAGACAGAGTACACGGCTCCAATCCCAATAGTCCTCTGATTGGCTGCTTGATGGAAATGGATCGCCTTTAAAATAGCTATACACCTTAAAATGATCTATAATAAACAGTTTCCCAACAACCATTATTATTTGTAAATTGAAATGCATTAATCATTCAGAAAAGATTTCTTGCAAAATATATAAATAAATGTAACTGCATATTCTGTAAATATACTTAACATTGCTAGACCAGACCGCCAGTGACGGGCTGCTGTATTTCAGTACTGTGTGTCAAATTTATTAGAAATTTAAAAAGAAAAATTTTGGAGGGACTCAGCTGCCTTCATTAGTTGGCTTTAAAATGTGTAATAAAATGGGAGACAATATCTTCTCATAAATACATGGAATCAATATGGAAAAGTAAACTATACAGCAGACAAGATTAGAGAACACCAGAGTGTACCAGAGTGGTCACCAGAGTGAAATATCTTCCAGTATAAAAAAAGGGAAGAACTCTATACACCCAGTTATAGTAAGTATGTTTCAATTAAAGATGCAGCTCACTCTCACTCCTGGCAAGAATTAATTGGTAATGGCACTGCTGCCAGCAGTGCAAAAATATCCTGAGAAATTATTCAGATTACAACAAAAGACAGGGCTTTCATCACTAAGTTTTTGCACAAAACACAGCTTTAGATATCATAAATAAATTAATTTAAAAAGCAGATAACCTTCACTGTGTTGAACACAAAAAGGGGATGTGACCCAGACATTTGTTAATTCTCCCATTGGCTAATATCAGGAAAAAAGATTGCATTAAGTGTCTGTTTATAACTTTCTAGTTAACTATGGCCAATAATATACATGGAGGTAATCTGTAGTTCAAGTTTTTCATCTCTTTTTCCCCAACTAGCTACAAGCTGAACTCTAAAATTTACACTGAAATATACAATTCCAATTTTCAAAAGATCCTCCTCTTGGACAAGGGATATTCAAATTTTTTGTGCAATCTTGATGCAGAGCCCAAACAGTCCTATGAAGAGAGACAGTATATTTTTTAATCAATTGGCACTGAAATTTAACTTTCCTTAGCTCCGTTCTAGTAGCTTGGCCAAGTTATCTCGTAATTCTGTTAGTTCAAAGATTTTTCCATCAAGAATTTCTAACAGTGTCTTCAGGTTATTGCGAAAAGCTTCTTGTTCATTCTGACTTTTCTCCAGACGTTGCTCCAAGTCAGACAGTTGTCCCTCCAGGTCTTTGTTCCGAATTTCTACTTCCTTTAGAAACAAAAGTGTGATATATATATGTGTGTCAGTTTAAGTCTTAAACAATATAACTTTTGTTATGACTAATATTGTGGTAATTAATGCAGTTTGATAATTAGGATGACCTTCTGAGTCTCAATACAATTTAAGGAGGTTTTTAGATTTTGCCATCTGAGAAATACATGTGGTTTTATTGATTGGCTTGTTCATGAATACATCTGTCCCCCCAACACAAATTTCCTGACTGCTTGCTTTGTGCCAGGCAACACTAGTCTAGGCACTTCAAATACTGAGATCAGATGAAGACCCATTTTGTGGATTATCTGCATCTCTTTTCTATTTCTGCCCATGTTCTTTTCCTCTGGCACAATTGTTAGCAATCTCAGATGAAAGAAGGCAGAGAAAAAGAGACAAATTAATTTTTTCTCCTTATTGGAAATTTTGGAGAAAGATGTAGAGAAGAAAAATGACTCAAATAAGGTTTTAGGATTCTCTGAATATGTTAATTATTCTTTGTTTCGCCTCAATGTCAAATGAATGCATACGGTAGAGAATATAGCTCACCTGCTAAAAACTGTAGTGAAGATATATAATAACTGTACATATAAGAGAATTATACAACAATTCCAATATACTACAGATTAAGGAAAGAAAAAAATGACAAAAGGGAAGTAAAAGTTCATGACAACAAAAAAATTTTTAACTTTTTAAACAGAATAAAATCTGGCATACTTAAAAATTATTTAGAAGTTACTATATATCTGAAGGACAGTAGATTGTTTTTAAAAAATTATTGAAAGGCAATCTGGTAAACGTTAAATGAAAATAACAGAACATGAAGCAGCACACTGCAATGAGGCAAAAATTAGTATGCATGAGGACAAACAATAGGAATTAAAGTACACACAGAAAATAGGAAACAGTTCTGCTTGTTGGGATTATGAGCACTTCTTTCCAAAATGTATTTGTCCTATAATACCAGCAAAATTAAACTTTTGAGAAAAATAATTGGAAAACTGACTTGAATACATATAAGAAAGTAACCATTGATTTAGCATTCTCAACACAAAGAAATATTCACATGTTTAACTAAGAGCAAAGCTCAAGCAAAAAGACACCACAGATGAGTCGGAAGAGCCTGGGAAAATACAAAAAAAGGAAGAAAGCAGTTATAATGACTTATAAAGAAAGAATTTAGGGAATTCCAATCTAATCTTAAAGTATTTACTGTTAGATGTTAAGCAGGTATGTTTCTAATCTTTTCCCTTTGAATAATCTACAAGGTGAAGATAAGTAAACTGAGAGCAGATTCTGAAACCAATAAAATATTTATAAATTCAGAAGCCAAGTTCATGGAGGCCCTAAACTATGGGGGAGAAAACAGACCCTGGGATCAAATGTAAAAATTCCACTCATGATTGCACAGCATGCTCTCTTGCCTGCTTAAACAATAAGCTTAAGAGTACTGTAGAATGTTTCCAACTGTAAAAATAGACCAAATGTCATTCACTAGAAAACACCCACTTCACCAGGCACCACCCAGTTTGCCCTCTAAAGCCGTCCTTAAAAATGAAAGGCTTCCTTGTTCTCCTTGCCAATCAATGAAACATCCAACCATTTTCAGTGGAAGCAAGCAAAACACCAAATTCCCTCAGCTATTAAAATTGAGCTGTTCTCTCCAGGAGTCTTGTGCTCTAAGCCATTTCTCTGATGGAGGAATTTCACTAGGCCCGTAACAAAAGGGATCCAATACAATGCTGTTGGTGCTGGTCTATTCTGAGGCAGAGAATAAGATCCCAGAGGAAGAACAGACAACCCAGCATCAGTATGAAGCAAAATGATTGGTGGCATGTCCCAGTTTTCTACCTTCTGTCTATATTTTCCATACCTTCTTCTTGACTTTTATTCTCCCTCCCAACTCATTCTTCTGCTTATTAGCATTTTTGTGCTACTATTTCCCCTTCCCCTTTACCCATATGTGAGCATATGCCAGGGGCACCAAGATAAAGCACTAAGGCCAGAATTTGCTAAATCCCTTTTGAGTGCTTTAAAAGGCAGTAACTGAAAGTATATAAATACAAATGCTCTGTATTTGTTAGATATGGAGTCTACAACACTACAGTGATTAAAAAAATGTAGACAATTATTACCACCATCAATGGGACCAGGTCAGGTTATAAATTTAAATCTTGCATCATTTAATCTAAATAAAAGCTACAAAAAATTGTCTTTATTGATATCTGATTCACACCTTAAACTCTTAAAAGATAAATTATTGTTCTATTAGATTATTAACCTTCATATACAACATGACATAAATCATCAAAACAAGTATTAATAATTCAACAGAAAAATGGGTTAAAGAAGAAGTTATTCAACAATTATTTACTGAGTGTCTTCTACATACTAAGCGCTGAAGATAAAGTAGAAAATAAAGACGGGCCCTGTTTTGATGGAGTATGCATTCTAGAAGGAAGATACTGGTAACAAAGAAGTCAACAGAACAGACGTCTGTGTAACTGAGGAAATCACTGTGTGCACTGAAATCTTTCAACCATCTTTCCAAACTGTGTAAACCAATAATAAGAACAAATAAAATGACACGAATTCCACAACTTCAACTAGAAGAAAGAGAACAATACAAACTTCAAGTTACCTATAATTAGGAGATATAAGCACCAGTTTCTAGCAAAGATATTTCTCAAGTTCTTATTCTCTTCGCAGAGGGCAAGGCAGGGTTGTGGGGAAATGCACAGGAGAATGAAAGGCCTAAGACTGAACTCTAATAATCCAAAGAAAGAGAAAGACCACTGAAAGTGCCAAAATACTGGTGGGAAACAAAAAGTCCTGGTAGACCAGAGCAGCCTACAAGAAGCGAATTCACAGTATACAGGACACTCGAGAAGGCAACCTTGGAAAGGCATACTTCTGAGAGTAAAAAGAAGAGAAAGGGACTTTGGGGATAGCTAGTCATAAAATAAATGGTCCTTCCACTGGGAAATTCATTTAGAAAGTCCAAAACTTATGATATGGGCAAAGGTATACCAGGCAGGGGTTGTAATAGTGGTAGAAAAAGTGGCAAAGAAAGACACCTTTAATGCTAAAAGTGACAACACACAATGAAGATATAACAATTATGTTTATGTACCAAGAAACACAGTAGCCACCTTTATAAAGAAGAAACTACAGGAGGTCTAAGGAGACATAGAAAAAAGTACACTGATAAGAGCTTTTAATATTCCACTCTCAATATAGGACAGATCAAGAGGAACAACAACAAAAAAGGTAAGGATATAGAAGTCTTAAACTACAAAATCAATAAAAAGCATTCATAAAATTGATCATATGCTAGATTACACAAAAAATCGGTAAATTAGGCAAAGCAGACATTACATAAACAAACCCTTATGATCACAATGCAGTAAAACTAGAAATAAGTAACTAAATCATAAAACTAAAAGGCCCTTCCACAAGCAAATTAAAACATGTTCTTTTAAACACTTCTAGCGTGAAAGGGAAATAAAACCAAAATTACAGAATTTCAAGAAATAATGATAATGGAAACACTGTCAGAATCTATGGGACACATGAAAGCAATGACCAGAGAAAAATCTATAGCCTTAAACACAAATAAATAAAAATGAAAATAAAGGAATTAAATTCCCTTCTCAAAATGCTAGAAAAACAATAAAAAAGTAAACCAAAACAAAAGGCAGAAATAAAGATAAAAGTAAAAATTCATGAGGTAGAGGACAGAAAAAGAGTAGCACTAATTAATAAGTCAAAATCTCCTTTTGCAAAAAGCTTAAAATAGACATATCATTACTTAAGAAAGAAAAAAACCTATATAAAATAAGAAATTATAAGAGTTCCCACTGAATATTTGAAAACCCAGATGTAAAGCTTAAACAGCCCAATATCTGCAGAAGAAATAGAGAGTAATCATGGAATTACTCCATAAAAATCACCAGGCCCAGATGGTTTCAAGGGGAAGTTCTATTAAACTTTCAAAGACCAGACAGTTCCAATACGACATAAGTTATTCCAGAGCATAGAAAATAAACAAAATCGTCCAAATTATCTTATGAAGCTAGTATAGCCTTGATACCTAAATCTTATAAATTCAGCCCCCACCTGAAAATGGAAGAAAGTTACAGACCAATATTACAAATGAATATCATGTAAAAACTGTCAATAATAGGGAACAAAAATCTGGTACCACATTAATAAAATGATACACCACAGCTAAGTGGTATTTATTCTAGGAATGCAAATGTGGTTCAGTTTTAGAAAATCCATTAATAAACCATATTAATGGATCTGGGGATAAAAACTATGATTATCTAGATAGATACTAAAAAAGCTATTAACAAAGTTCACTCATTTGTGGTAAAAAACACTCAAGAAAATAGGAATTAGCCACTCTCATAATATGGTAAGATACCTATATTTTAGTGGTAAAGCCAGCATTTCAATTAATTGAAAAATATTAGAGGCATTTCCACAAAGGTCAGGAACAAGAGAAGTCTGTCACCTCCACTATTGTTTAACACTGTACCTGTATTTTTGGTTTGTTTGTTTACTCCTCAGTGCATGAGATCTTTTTTTTTTTTAAACATCTTTATTGGAGTATAATTGCTTCACAGTGTAGTGTTAGTTTCTGCTGTAAAACAAAGTGAATCAGCTATATGCATACGTATATCCCCATATCCCCTCCCACTTGAGTCTCCCTCCCTCCCACCCTCCCTATCCCACCCCTCTAGGTGGTCACAAAGCACAGAGCTGATTTCCCTGTGCTATGCATCTGCTTGCCACTGGCTATCTATTTTATATTTGGTAGTGTATATATGTCCATGTCACTCTCTCAGTTCGTCCCAGCTTACCCTTCCCCCTCCCGGTGTCAAGTCCATTCTCTATGTCTGTGTCTTTATTCCTGTCCTGCCCCTAGGTTCATCAGAACCGTTTCTTTTCAGATTCCATATATATATGTTAGCATACAGTATTTGTTTTTCTCTTTCTGACGTACTTCACTCTGTATGACAGACTCTAGATCCATCCACCTCACTACAAATAACTCAATTTCGATTTCTTTTTATGGCTGAGTAATATTCCATTGTATATATGTGCCACATCTTCTTTATCCATTCATCTGTCGGTGGATACTTAGGCTGTTTCCATGTACTGGCTATTGTAAATAGTGCTACACTGAACATTGTGGTACATGACTCTTTTTGAATTATGGTTTCCTCAGGGTACTTGCCCAGTAGTGGGATTGCTGGATTGTACTGTAGTTCTATTTTTAGTTTTTTAAGGAACCTCCATACTGTTCTCCATAGTGGCTGTATCAATTTACATTCCCACCAACAGCGCAAGAGGGTTCCCTTTTCTCCACACCCTCTTCAGCATTTATTGTTTGTAGATTTTTTGATGATGGCCGTTCTAACTGGTGTGAGATGATACCTCATTGTAGTTTTGATTTTCTCTAATGATTACTGATGTTGAGCATCTTTTCACCTGTTTGTTGGCAATCTGTGTATCTTCTTTGGAGAAATGTCTGTTTAGGTCTTCTGCCCATTTTTGGATTCGGTTGTTTGTTTTTCTGATATTGAGGTCATGAGCTGCTTATATATTTTGCTTTGCTTGCAAATATTTTCTCCCATTCTGAGAGTTGTCTTTTTCTCTTGTTTACGGTTTCTGTTGCTGTGTAAAAGCTTTTCTTTCATTAGGTCCCATTTTTTATTTTTGTTTTTATTTCTATTTGTCTAGGAGGTGGGTCAAAAAGGATCTTGATGTAATTTATGTCATACAGTGTTCTGCCTATGTTTTCCTCTAATAGTTTTAAAGTGTCTAGCTTTACATTTAGGTTTTTTTTCTTTTTTTAACATCTTTATTGGAGTATAATTGCTTTACAATGCTGTGTTAGTTTCTGCTTTATAACAAAGTGAATCAGTTATACATATACGTATGTCCCCATATCTCTTCACTCTCCCATCTGCCTCCCTCCCACCCTCCGTATCCCACCCCTCTAGGTGGTCACAAAGCACAGAGCTGATTTCCCTGTGCTATGTAGCTGCTTCCCACTAGCTATCTATTTTACGTTTGGTAGTGTATATATGTCCATGCCACTCTCTCACTTTGTCCCAGCTTACCCTTCCCCCTCCCCATATCCTCAAGTCCATTCTCTAGCAGGTCTGCATCTCATTGTAGTTTTGATTTGCATTTTTCTAATGATTAATGATCTTTAGCATTCTTTCACATGTCTGTTGGCAATCTGTATATCCTTTTTGAAGAAATGTCTATTTAGATGTTCTGCCCATTTTTGGATTGGGTTGTTTTTTTTTTAAATATTGAGCTGCATGAGCTGCTTGTAAATTTTGGAGATTAATCCTTTGTCAGTTGCTTCATTTGCAAATATTTTCTCCCATTCTGAGGGTTGTTTTTTCACCTTTATGGCTTGTGGTTTATGGTTTCCTTTGCTGTGCAAAAGCTTCTAAGTTTCATTAGGTCCCATTTGCTTATTTTTGCAATGGGTTTGTCATATATAGCCTTTATTATATTGAGGTAGTTCCCTCTATGCCTACTTTCTGGAGAGTTTTTATCATAAATGGGTGTTGAATTTTGTCAAAAGCTTTTCCTGCATCTATTGAGATGATCATATGGTTTTTATCCTTCAATTTGTTAATATGGTGTATCACATTGATTGATTAGCGTATATTGAAGAATCCTTGCGTTCCTGGGATAAACCCCACTTGATCATGGTGTATGATCCTTTTAATGTACTGTTGGATTCTGTTTGCTAGTATTTTGTTGAGGATTTCTGCATCTATGTTCGTCAGTGATATAGGCCTGTAGTTTCCTTTCTTTGTGACATCTTTGTCTGGTTTTGATATCAGGGTGATAGCGGCCTCGTAGAGAATGAGTTTGGGAGTGTTCCTTCCTCTGATATATTTTGGAAGAGTTTGAGAAGGATAAGTGTTAGCTCTTCTCTAAATGTTTGATAGAATTCGCCTGTGAAGCCATCTGGTCCTGTGCTTTTGTTGGAAGATTTTTAATCACAGTTTCAATTTCAGTGCTTGTGATTGGTCTGTTTATATTTTCTATTTCTTACTGGTTTAGTCTCCGAAGGTTGTGCTTTTCTAAGAATTTCTTCCATTTCTTCCAGGTTGTCCATTTTATTGGCATACAGTTGCTTGTAATAATCTCTCATGATCCTTTCTTTTTCTGCAGTGTCAGTTGTTACTTTTCCTTTTTCATTTCTAATTCTATTGATGAGTCTTATCCCTTTCTTTCTTGATGAGTCTGGCTAATGGTTTATCTATTTTGTTTATCTTCTCAAAGAACCAGCTTTTAGTTTTATTGATCTTTGCTATCGTTTCCTTCATTTCTGATCTCATCTTTATGATTTCTTTCCTTCTCCTAACTTTGGGTTATTTTTTGTTCTTTCTCTAATTGCTTTAGGTGTAAGGTTAGGTTGTTTATTTGAGATATTTCTTGTTTATTGAGGTAGAATTGTATTGCTATAAACTTCCCTCTTAGAACTGCTTTTGCTGCAGCCCTTAGGTTTTGGGTCGTCATGTTTTCATTGTCATTTCTTTCTAGGAATTTTTTGATTTCCTCAGTCATCTCTTGGTTATTAAGCAGTGTATTGTTTAGCCTCTATGTGTTTGTATTTTTTACAGATTTTTTTCCTGTAATTGATATCTAGTCTCATAGCGTTTTGGTCAGAAAAGATACTTGACACGATTTCAATTTTCTTAAATTTACCAAGGCTTGATTTGTGACCCAAGATATGATCTATCCTGGAGAATGTTCCATAAGCCGTTGAGAAGAAAGTGTATTCTGTTGTTTTGGGATGGAATGTCCTACCTTGTTTCATGTGTCATTCAAAGCTTGTGTTTCCTTATTTTCATTTTGGATGATTTGTCCATTGGTGAAACTGGGGTGTTAAAGTCCCCTACTATGATTGTGTTACTGTCGATTTCCCCTTTATGGCTGTTAGCATTTGCCTTATGTATTGAGGTGCTCCTATATTGGGTGCATAAATATTTACAGTTGTTATATCTTCTTCTTGGATTGATCCCTTGATCATTATGTAGTGTCCTTCTTTGTGTCCTGTAATAGTCTTTATTTTAAAGTCTGTTTTCTCTGATATGAGAATTGCTACTCCAGCTTTCTTCTGATTTCCATATGCATGGAATATCTTTTTCCATGCCCTCACTTTCAGTCTGTATGTGTCCCTAGGTCTAAAGTGGGTCTCTTGTAGACAGCATAAGTATGGGTGCTATTTTTGTATGCATTCAGCCAGTCTATGTCTTTTGGTTGGAGCATTTAATCCATTTACATTTAACGCAGTTATCAATATGTATGTTCCTATTACCATTTTCTTAATTTTGGGGGTTTGTTATTGTTGGTCTTTTCCTTCTCTTGTGTTTCCTGCCTAGAGAAGTTCCTTTAGCATTCGTTGTAAGGCTGGTTTGGTAGTGCTGAATTCTCTTAGCTTTTGCTTGTCTGAAAAGGTTTTAATTTCTCCATCGAATCTGAATGAGATCCTTGCTGGGTAGAGTAATCTTGGCTGTAAGTTTTTCCCCTTCATCACTTTAAATATGTCCTGCCACTCCCTTCTGGCTTGCAGAGTTTCTGCTGAAAGATCAGCTGTTAACCTTATGGGGATTCCCTTGTGTGTTATTTGTTGTTTTTCCCTTGCTGCTTTTAATATTTTTTCTTTGTATTTAATTTTTGATAGTTTGATTAATATGTGTCTCGGTGTGTTTCTCTTTGCGTTTATCCTGCATGGTACTCTCTGTGTTTCCTCGACTTGATTGACTATTTCCTTTCCCATGTTAGGAAAGTTTTCTACTATAATCTCTTCAAATATTTTCCCAGACCCTTTGTTTTTCTCTTCTTCTTCTGGAACCCCTATAATTCGAATGTTGGTGTGTTTAATGTTGTCCCAGAAGTCTCTGAGACTGTCCTCAATTCTTTTCATTCTTTTTTCTTTATTCTGCTCCCTGGCAGTTATTTCCACCATTTTATCTTCTAGCTCACTTATCCATTCTTCTGCCTAGTTATTCTGTTATTGATTCCTTCCAGAGTATTTTTAATTTCCGTATTGTGTTGTTCATCACTGTTTGCTCTTTAGTTCTTCTAGATCCTTGTTAAATGTTTCTTGTATTTTTTCCATACTGTTTCCAAGATTTTGGATCATCTTTTCTAACATTATTCTGAATTCTTTTTCAGGGAGGTTGCCTATTTTGTCTTCATTTATTTGGTCTTGTAGTTTTTTACCTTGCTCCTTCATCTGTAACATTTTTTTTTGTTGTTTCATTTTTGTTTTTTTTTTTTTTGATGGGTGGTGCTGTATTCCTGTCTTACTGGTTGTTTGGTCTGAGACATCCAGCATTGGAGTTTGCAGTCAGTTGGAAAGAGCCGGAA
The DNA here is from genome assembly GCF_003031525.2 of Neophocaena asiaeorientalis asiaeorientalis. Taxonomy (NCBI): domain Eukaryota; kingdom Metazoa; phylum Chordata; class Mammalia; order Artiodactyla; family Phocoenidae; genus Neophocaena; species Neophocaena asiaeorientalis. The sequence goes on from NW_020174269.1 coordinate 1,017,448, forward strand.
CTTGGTGCTGAGATGCGGACCTCCGGGAGGCCTCACTCCAACTGATATTCCCTGGGGTCTGAGGTTCTCTCTTAGTCCAGCAGTTTGGACTTGGAGCTCCCACCACAGGAGCTTGGGCCCGACCTACGGCCTGGGAACCAAGATCCTGCAAGCCGGTCGCTGGGGGTTCCTCCTGTCCCCTTAGGTGTCTATGGTCCCCCACTGGTGCCTGGTAGGTGACCTAGTTGTGAGGAGACGCGAATTCCACGTCCTTCTAGTAGGCCATCTTGACTCCACCTCTGTACCTGTATTTTTAACAGGTGTAATTCAACAGGAAAGATCAACAGAGGCATAAGAACTGGAAGAAAAGAAGTAAAATTATTTCTATTGGCAGAATATATGTTAGTATACCTAGGAAATCTTAGAGAATAAATGGAATAAATGACAAAACTAGTTCAAACAATGAAATAATTTAGTAAGGTAGAGGGATATAAAATTAGCAAACAGAATTTAACAGCTTTCATATATTGGGATGGCCAAAAAGCTCATTCTGGTTTTCTGTAACATCTTATGGAAAAACCCAAATGAACTTTTTGGCCAACCCAATATATAAACAATAATCAATTAAAAGATACGATGGTAGAGAAAACTCCATTGTCAATAGAAGAAAAGAAGATTAAATATTTACAAATAAACAAGAAACATGCCAAATTCACAGCATGAAAACCCTAAAATGCTCCTGAAAAACACAGAAGTAGATGTGGACAAATAAGAAGACATCCCTTATTCTTGGATAGGATGGAAACCACACTTCTGCTAAACTAGCATTATAAATTTTAAGCAATCCCAATGAAATTTTTTATAGAGCTAAAGTTTTCATTGACACTAAAATTGGTACTAACGTTAATACTAAAATTTGTATGGAAAAATAAACATGTAAGAATATATTAAAAAACAATGAAAAAGGAAGGCTATGAGGACTGACTGGCCTTATCAGATATTAAAACATACTGTAAAGCCTCTACAATTAAAGAAGTGTGGTACTAGGAATACGTAAGAGTGACTAGTAGAATAGCATAGAAGTCCAGATATACACCAGAACACACATGGAAATTGAATATCTAAAATCTCTGGAAAAAAAGGATAAAGTTTTAAATAAATGGTAGTGATAAGCAGATAGACATTTGGAAAAAGATAAAGTTAGATCCATATCTCACACCACACACAGAAGGACAAACCCCAAATGACTCAGAGATCTAAATGTAAAAAATGAAAGCACAGAAGTACTAAAGGGAAATATGGATGGATTCGCATATGATTTGAGTTTGGAAAAGAGCTATCTAACTATGATTGACAGCTAGAGCAATGAAAGAAAAGAATGATGTATTTGACTACTACATAAAACAACACCACCATCTTACGCAAAGTCAAAAACTTTGACAAACTGGGAGAAAATACTTGTAACATATAATTGCAGATATATAAAGAACTCTTCAAATTTTGTGGAAGAAGGATCAAAAAAGGGCAAAGACAAGAAAACACAATCTATACAGGTACAAAAAGATACCGAAATGGCCTTTAAGCTTATGAAAGATGTTTAATCTCACTCATAATATGGGATACACAAATTAAAACTATCATTTCCCACCTATCATACATTGCCACAAGTTAAAAAAGTACGAGAACACATTTTGTTGGTGAGGCTGTGGAGAAACAGGCATTCTCTCACACTGATGATACAAGGGAAAACTGGCACAACCCATCATGGAGAGGAATTTGACTACATGATGTTCTCACTTAGAAATCTCACTCCTAAGAGTTCACCCTGTAGATACACCTCCAACAATAATAAAACACCTATGCATAAGGTTACTCATTGTAGTACTGCTGCAAAATACTGGAAACCTAAATACCCATATAAAGGAGTGTGGTTTTAAAAACTATCACACATGCAAATGAAGTACTATACAGCTAAAAAAAAAAAAAGAATGAACAAGGTCTCTATGAACTGACAGGACATAGAGTGATTTCCAGGACATGCCTTAGATTAAAAAAAAGCAAAGTGCGGAAGAGTAATCTAGAGTATGTTACCATTTGTATAGGAAAAAAAGGGGAGGAAATTAAGAAAGAGACATATCTGTTCATTTGTGTAAAAAGAAACACAGAAAGGATAAACCAGAAACTAATGAGATTGGTTACCACAGGGGGCAGCCGGGAATGGGGGGCAAGAATGGGGGTAGACTGGATTGGACAGGATGACGTGTCCCTGAAGATATCTTCCTGAATAGTTCTGACTTTTAGAACCATGTTAATGTTTCATATGCTCTGTAAATGCATACAAATACAAAATAAAGAATGGGGAAGAAAAAAACTAAAATGGAATATAATAAGATATAAATGAACATAAATGTGTTTCAAATGAATAACTAACCAATTGAAAAGGGGGAGTGGAAGAACTAACCTAACTTTTGAACACAGGCTAAGGACAAAAAGAATACTGATCTCTAGTTAGTAGAGTTTTGTTGTTGTTGTTGTTTTGGCAGTGGTATGAATTAGAAACCACTTTCTGTGCTTTCAAGGACTAAGCAAGCAAATAAACATATTGTGGTTTCTTTTTTGTGTGTTTTATTTATTTAACATCTTTATTGGAGTATAATTGCTTCACAATGGTGTGTTAGTTTCTGCTTTATAACAATATTGGGGAAAGGAGTTACTAACAGGAAAATGGGGAAGGCTAAAATGAACTCCATAGTACTGGACTGCAGTGGGAGGTATGAGTATGATTTCAGGTTTGTTTTTTTTCAATATAGCTATTGTAATGGACATAATGTGCTATGTGTGTACTTCTAGCTCTGATCATTAATAGGGCCTAGAAACAATGACATCTCAATAGCAAAAGGTATATCTTGCGCCCAGAACTTGGTTTGTAAACGCTAAACTTTGCTAAAAGAAATTTTTCTTTGAAGAAATAGCTAATTTCAAGGCTGAAGCTGATAAATACAACTAGGAATATCTAGTTGAGCTAAAACATGAAGTTCTTTAAATGACAGGGTCACATCCAAAGGACACAGAAGCAGGATTAAAAAGGTTCCCACTTGCCAAATCTGGGACAATTTAAACAACAAAATAAATAGACATGACAACTAAATACAACTTGTGATCCTGAAATGAAGCCTGGACCAGAAAAACAATTTTAAAAATTTTGTTATAAAGAGGATTATTAGGACAATTATGGGAATTTGAATAAAGTCTTTAGATAATTTCTTGATTTTGATGGTAATCTAAGAGACTGTCCTACTCTTAGAAAAAACATTGAAGAGATTGTCATACTGAGTGAAGTCAGACAGAGAAAGACAAATATCATATGATATCGCTTATATGTGGAATCTAAAAAAATGGTACAAATGAACTTATTTACAAAACAGAAATAGAGTCACAGATGTGGAAAACAAACTTATGGTTACCAAAGGGGAAAGGGGGGCAATAAATTGGGAGGCTGGGATTGACATATACACACTACTCTCTATAAAATAGATAATAAGAGCCTACTGTATAACACATGGAACTCTACTCAGTACTCTGTCATGACCTATATGGGAAAATAATCTAAAAAAGAGTGGATATGTATATTATAACTGACTCACTCTGCTGTACAGCAGAAACTAACACAACATTGTAAATCAACTATACTCCAATAAAATTAATTTAAAAATTAAATATGAAAAAAACCAAAATATACATTAAAGTGTTTAGAGGCAAAGGGACGGCATATTTGGAACTTATTCTCAAACATTTAGAAAAAAATATGAATATATACAGAGAGAGTTCCATAATGATAAAACGAAACAAATATGGCAAAGATGTTAACATCTGGGGGATGTGGGTGAAAGGTACATGAAAAATCTTTGTCTTATTCATGCAACCTTTCTGTAAGTGTGAAATTTCTTCAAAATAAAAAGTTTAAAAATAAATTAAAAAAACAAGATCATTGGGACTTCCCTGGTGGTTGAGAATCCTCCTTCCAATGCAGGGGATGCAGGTTCGATCCCTGGTTAGGAAACTAAGATCCCACATGCTGCAACTACTGAGCCTGTGCACCACAACTAGAGAGCCATGTGCCACAACTACAGAGCCCACGCACTCTGGAGTCCATACACTGCAACTACTGAGCCTGCGCACTCTGGAGCCCGTGCACCACAACTACATAGAAGCCCACATGCTGCAATGAAAGATTCTGCATGCCAAAAATATGACCCGACGCAGCCATAAATAAATAAATATTTTAAAAATAAAAAAAAACCAAGATCATTTCATATGGTGATGACTGCTACAAGGAAAATAAGACATGGTAATATTATAAAGAGTACTGGGGGAGGGGGTGTGGCAGCCTGCAAAGTAGTGCTTAAATTGGGAAATCAGAGAAATTAACATGTGAGCCAAGATGTAAATTACATTAGAAACCAGCGCATTTGAAGATCTCGGGGCTCAGACCTCCAGGCAAGGATACGCCAGGTACTCTAAGGTGAAAATGTACTTGATGCCTTCAAGATACAGAAAGATGACAATAAGCATATGGAAAATTCGTAATCAAAAAAATGATAATACTAAAAAAATAGTAAACTACTCCTTTGTTCCTTATCAGACAGCAAAGATGGCAGGAGACCAATATCCAGAGGGTATCCTGCTGTTCCTGACATCAATTTCTCAGCATAAGTAATTTAAAAACATTTACAACTAGTAATTCTTCTTAAAAAGTTCATCTTAAAGAAATAATGAGAAAGGATTATATAAAAAGATTCATTATGACATTATTTACTATAGCTAACATTGAAAACAAATAACCATCCCTGTAAGAATGTTGGAAGAAAATTATGGTATATCTATATAGGAGAACACTATACAGCCATATAACATATGCAGCTTATGACATAATGTTGTTAGGAAAGTAAGACAACAAATTGGTATCTATATGTCTCACATAAAGAAAAAGTTATCCGAAGAAACATTGGGGGAAGAAAATTCTAAACACTTTGCCTTAGGATGATGGGATTATGGGGTTTCTTTCCCTGCTAAATTACATTTTTCTAAATTTTTTACAATGAGCATATGTTACATTGACATTTGAGGAAAAAAACACTTGCAAATTAGAAAAATCATATCATACTATTTTTAATTTACCCATAACTACAAATTTTTTTATCCATATCCATACCTACAATCCAAATCCATGCACTGCAATTTCAAAGTTCCTCTACCATTCCAAATATTTAATGATCCCAATTTTTTGGACTGAATTTATGAATGGAGGTTCAAGAGTGTTGGAACTTTTGACAAGCAGATCTTTAGGTAGGAGGGACCAGGCTATAAAGAAGGAACTTTCTTCAAGTTGGAAAAAATACAGGTTATTTCTGTGGCTTGGCCTTTTAGAATTCACCCTTAGGTTTTCTGAAAGTTTCCCTGTCCTATTCCAGGTAGGCTGTTTTGATAAGAATTTTTGATATTCAGTGAAAGAGCAGGTAAGAATTGACCGTCACAATTCTAGGTGCCAGCTGTAAGATTCAATTACTGCTCAATCAATGATGAAATACATTTAGAAGTTTGATATGAATAAATCACTTCTTGGTTTCTCTGGGACAATGTAAATGTATACATAACTGAAAAAAAATTTCCCAAGAATTGTTAGGGATGGCTTGGATGCTTGGCTGCTGAAACAGTGTGGTAATGCAGAAAGAACAGAGATTTTAGAATCAAGACAAATCTAGGCTTCACTACTTTCTAAGTGCTTTAATTAAACTTGTTAACACCTCTAAACTGCTGCCTTCTCTTTGAAAATGGGGATACCACACCTGTTACTGTGAGAGTTAGAGCTAACATATGTAAGTGCTTAGCAACTGCCTGTATCAAAGCAAGTAATTAAACAATGGGAGCCAAACCAAAACAAAAGACAAAACTAGCCTGCATTTCCCCCATTTCTTCCAGCCCTGATTACATGCTTCATATTTTAATTCTACACCAAGATTTTCTCAACTTTGGCACTCTTGAAATTTTGGGCTGGATAATTCAATGTTCAGTAGCAACCTTGGCTTCAATTTACTAAATATCAATTCCACTACCCTAGCTGCGAAAATCAAAAATGTCTCCATACATTGCTGAACGTCCCCTGGGGCACAAAACTACCCCTAGCTGAGAACCACTAATCTACACAAATGGTTAAATATAGGAACACTGTTTAATAGGGCAGACCAAAACAAGCAACTTCATTTTTCCCAGACTGCTGAAAGTCAGTGATGGGAGAGAAAGAAGGAACTATCTCATTTCATATAAAGAAACTTTGTTTTATGAAGGGTCTCTGTTACAGAATTTGCGCTCATTTAAATGTAGGTTGGACAAGTTAACTTATCCAAGCCTTAGTTTCCTCATATGACTGTTCTATGGATTAAATGCATAATATAAGTAAAGCACAGTATCTGGTACATAATAAGCACTCAATAAATGTTGGTCATTCTTATAATAATCTAGGTACTCTTTCCAATCCTAGGCTTCCAGGTCCCACTCATCACCCTTTGTCCCAAATTCGTCACTTCATACACACATTTATAACTACTCCAAACCCTGAAGTGGTCCTGACCCTTCTTGAGGTCATGGGGTATAAGAAAAGTGCCTGAGCTGGCAGCAGGAGATTTGGGTTGTAATTTTGAGAAATCTTCCCCAACCAAGGCTGATTACCACTGAAAAGGATATGTATATGTGAATTAGAGTCAGGAAGCATAATATTTATGCAGAGAAAAGTGAGTAAAATTAGGGCAAGGAAAGAAAAAGAACACTACCTTGATTTCCATTAGAGCACAACTACTGCTGTAATTCATACATTAGTTCAGAGTGAAAAAAAAAACGAGAATTCCAAAACTGAATATTATCCATTTGAGAAATTTTCTTTAAGTTCAGAGTACTTTTTATGTTAAAAAGTAGACATTTCTAAAATAATTTACTAACGACAATTTATAAAATGACCATCTATGATGATAAGCTATGTAGATGAAGTTATCAAGTAATTTTTGAAAAATCAATGATCAGGCATGAATCAGAAGTCCTGGAAAAGAAAAGTGACCAATAAACTATAAAACAGAGTTACAGAAAAAAAGTCATTACTAAGTGAAAGAATGATTGATGACTCTCACTTATGCAGAAATGAATAAAAAATTTTATTATAGCTCACCTGTAGTTTCTGAGTCAAAGAGTCCCTCTGTTCTTGTAGTTCTCTGGCATTATCAATTTCTTGTTTTAATCTTTCTATTTCCTAGAAAAAGTAGAGCAATGTCTTTAACAATATTTTAATTATATCAAGGAGAGAGAAGGCCTTATTTTTCCCTGAAATTATTGTCCCAGTCCTTAGAAAAAAGATGACTTAAAAAACATTCCTTTATACTGGTTTCAAGGGGTAAATTCATCTTTATGGGTATGTTGTCTAGTACAGCATAATCTTAAGCAACAAATCAGCTTGGTTGCTTTGGTACAGCACTGCTTAGAAACAGCAGTCTGAACATTTTAAGGTTGCTTCAAGCTTTGTGGATATAATTCTTTCCTGGGATATTAAATCTTTTGACTGGAAACTAGACAAAGGAACAGCTTGTAAAATTCATTTAACTTCTAATGGTTTTCTGTTGATTGTATGAATACAACTCTCATTACAGAAGTCAAGAGGCAGTATCTCAGTCTGACTGCCTCACTGTAGTTCATAACAGACACAGGGATGGGAAAAATATGGACAAGCTTAATATCACTCAAGAAAAATTTCATCCTAAAAACACCCCACAACCTGATCTTACTGCATAAAGTACCTTTAAATCTGACATAGACTGTAATGTTTGTACACATATTTTAGTGAGATTACAGACAAGTGAGAAGTAGCAAATACCTCTTCCTTCACTTTCAGCGTCTCTTCCAATTCTTGTATTGTCTGATTTAATTCTGTCTTATGGGTATGCACCGCATTTGCTTGACTACTAACACATTCAAGCTCAGTAACCTAAAATTAAATGAGAACACAGATTAAATTACACGACAATTTCAAAGGATTTCTTGCTGAAGACATATAAGTCCCTGATAGGTGACTAATGAATTTTGAATCAATATATCAAAATTAATTTTGAGAAATATTGACAGGGTAGGATGAATAGAATTGATTTGTTAAAAAATATCAATTTAGGGGACTTCCCTGGTGGCACAGTGGTTAAGAATCTGCCTGTCAATGCAGGGGACACAGGTTTCACCTCTGGTCCTGGAAGATCCCACATACCAAGGAGCAACTAACCCCTGTGCCACAACTACTGAGCCTGCACTCTAGAGCCTGAGAGCCCTAACTACTGAGCCTATGTGCTGAAACTACTGAAGCCCGTGCGCCTAGAGCCCATGCTCTGCAACAAGAGAAGCCACCATGATGAGAGGCCCACGCACCACAACGAAGAGTAGCCCCCACTTGCTGCAACTAGAGGAAGCCTGCACGCAGCAACGAAGAACCGACGCAGCCAAAAATAAATAAATAAAAATTAAAAATAAAATCAATTTAGGACTAAGGATAAAGAACAAAGGAAAAAAAAAAAGAACAAAGGAAATAATTAGACTTGGTCATGAAAAGGTTAGGAAAACTTAAATTAAGTGATTAATGACAGTAGAGAACCCCTGTAACGAAAGTCTTCTTTAAAAATTTCTTCTGAAAACAAATTCAAAATCAGCCATCCGCCCTCCATCTGTAGCCTTCAAATTAAATATGGGTTCTGAAAACTGGTCTTGCAGAAGTGAAAAAATTTTCAGACATTTCTAAAATGTAAAGGAATCTGGAAGAAAAGATATGCTTAAAATACAACTTAAATCATTTGATACTAGAATATCTTCACATCAATTTGTTCTTAGAGCAAAAGAGAACAGTTCTCTACTCAATACAAATTTACTGAGGGTCCAGAGAGCAACAAAACTTCTAATGTGCACTTGCTATTTTTTGAGAGAACAGAGAATGGCATTATCCGTAAAAGTTATACCATCCAAAAACAGTCAAAATAGACAGAAGTCAACATAAACACACACACACCTTATCAAAGCTCTCTACACATGTCAGGATCTCATTCATTTTGATTGACTAGAATATAATAAATTGTAGACTACTAAGGAAACAGCAAATCTCTCTCCCTCACATTTTCCAAGTATTGAATTAATCTCCATATTCTGTCACTCTACCTCTCATATCACTTTCTTGCTTTCTATTCATGCTCTAATAGCTTGTGCAGATCCTTATCATCCAGGTGTAAACAAAAACAATGACCTGCCAGTGGACCTAATTATATCCTTTGTCTATTTTTATCTCTTCTGCAAACTGCTAATATCCATCTTTCATTGTGTGACTGTCCCATTAAAAGCCTTTCAATGGCTCATCTTTTTCACAGCATCAAATCTAAACTCTCAGGTCCTCCATAAGCTAGCCACAAACTACTTAAACATCTCATTGCCCAAGACACCTAGTTATGCACTTTCAGCTAAAAGCAGGCAAATCTCCCTGTCCTAAGAACAAACCATGCTCATATCCATCTTGTTGACTTAACTAGAATGTCTTCTCTTACCTTTGAAAACCATTCAAAACTAGCCAAACCCTCAACTCTCAGCTCAGAATGCACTTCTCTAGAAAGCCATTCCTATCTACTCAAGTGCTCAAGGCTCTCCTGACCTCTGGTCCACAACACTGAACATCTGTTCAAAAATCTTGGGAATTATTTCCCTATTGTTTAATATATATTAGTTTTCTTTGCTCAGTTAGGTAGTATATTCCTCACGAGGAGTTCTAGTTTTGATAATGATGGAGTAGCTTTTACTGGATTACCTTTCCCTCAGATAACAATTGCAAATCATGGGCAAAATGTAAACATCAACTGTTAGAAGGCCCTGGTGAATGACCAAATTGGGCAAAAGACTGAAAGAAAGCATCATACTGGGTGAGATACACATTTACACATCTTTTTGCCTGAAGGCACTGTGCAGTCTGGCTGAGCTGCTTGACTAGAACTCAAGCAAAAACCTGAGATCTTATTTTCTCAAGGAGTCTGAGGAGTTGGGGATGCCTCAGAACAGGTTAAGCAACTAGAAATTCAGGGAACTGTATGAAAAAATGACCTCTAAAAAGCATACAGACACCCCTTAAATCTTTGGCTGACTTCTGAACTGAACATGTAAAAGTAGGAATCCAAGGAGTTCAGCGGTCTGGGAGAGAAGCTAGAAGGCTGAAAGAGCTAAGCCGTGGTAGTGCTCACCACAGAGAAAACACTTTGAGGTTAGAGTCCCACCAAATTAGGTCTTAGCAAGCACCTTAAGTTTCCCACTGAAACCCCAGAAGGGTTATGCCTTAGAAATAAAGATTTTCCAGGACTCAAGGATTCACCCTAGAATTAAGAACAAAACGGAAATAAACCAACTAGTAAAGCGTAAGTCTGTACCTCCCAAACTTCAAAGTACAGTCAGCCCTCCATACCCACGGTGGATGTGAAACCTGTGGATACAAAGGGATGAATGTACTATGCCATTTTATATAAGGGACTTGAGCACTCGTGGATATTGGTATCCAGGAGGTGGTTGGTGAGGGGGGGCGATCCTGGAACCAATCCCCCTCAGAGACCAAGGGATGACTATACAAGTCATTTAGCTGCTCTCTGAAACAAAATTCAACACTGAATATTCAGAGAAAGATAACAGAATCTATGGGCTCTATAATATCATCTCATTTACCATTTCCAATATACAACCAAAAATGACTAGACGTGAAGAAATAGGAAAACACAACCTGTAGTAAAGATAAAATATATATGTATATATATTTATAAATATATATAAAAAATGCTAAAGGAGGTTACTCAGGCTGAAGGGAAATGGTACCTGATGGAAATTCAGACCTACAGGAAGGAAAGAAGAGCACTGGAAATTATAATTATGTGAGTAAATAAAAATACTTTGTTTCTTTAAAATTCAATTGACTACTTAAAGCAAAAATTCCTCAAGGGCAGGGAATACGTAAAAAGGATAGCTCCTCAATGAATGTTTTTTTGGATTATGAATCAGTTGTCCTAAGTTAATTTTTTTTATTGTGGTAAAAAACAATAAAAAACACAGTAAAAGTTTATCATCTTAACCATTTTTAAATGTACAGTTCAGTAGCGTTAAGTATATTCACATTGTTGTGAAACAGATCTCCAGAGCTTTTCATCTTGCAAAATGGAAACACTATATTCATTAAATAACAACTTCCCTCTTTCCCCCTCATGAGTTGACTTTTATACTTAGGATAGAACGGTGTTTACTCAGGGTTCTTACTCTCCCTCCAGTCTCTACTCAACTTCTACCTTACTTCCCCGGTCATCCTGGTCCACTAAGTACACTCCTCAAACTGTGCTCTAAGTCCATTTCCTCTTGTCTATGGGGTTCACTTCTTTGGCAGCTGTTTGAAAAACAGAAACTAGTGGCATCTGCTTCCTACTGGGTGAATGCATATGCTTTGAATAAAATATTTCTTTATTAAGTAATTGTTTAGTCTTCTGATATTAATGGTACTGTGATGTCTGATTTTTCTTTTACTGCCCCATATTTGTATTGTTACCAACTTTTATAAAGAATTTTCTACCTGTATTTTTCAAATTTACTGTTGTTTCTTTAAGAAATAACAATAAAATAAAATAATAAAAGCATTATCATTAACTGGAATTACATGCCAATTCAGTATCTCAATTTTCACAGGAATTACAGAGTCTATGTTATTATTCCTATTTTATAGATGAGAATACTGAGTAGAAAGTGGGGAACAACTTACCAAAGGTCAGACAGCTAATAAGTGGCACAACAGGAATTTGAAATCAGGTGTTTGGACTCCAAAAGCTGCATATTCTTCATTCCCATTAAACTGCAGAAAATATTTTTCTTAACCAATAAACATATAATACAAACCATATATATGTTTTGATAACCAACAAAAATCTCCATAAGATGTTCCTGTGCTGAATCTACATGTAAATTTCCTCTGATCAAGAAAATCTGTTAGCTCTAAATCCTTACCCATAGCAGCCCTGAACTTACCCGTTTGTGCAGACGTTCTGCTTCCTCTTGATATGCAGCAAGTTGCTGTTTCCATTGTTTCACATTGGCAGTGGACTCCAACAGGGCTGCAGTGAGTTTGGCATTATTTCCTTTGAGGGTAGCCAGTTCAGCCTCCCAATGTTTGCTGATTGCTGAACTAAAATAAAAGAAAATTCTACCCATTATGCTGAATATTGTTACATTGAAGAGACAACAGTACTCACTTCTATTATTTGGTTTATAATCCAAGAATGTTTCAAAAACAACCCCAAAAGAATAAAAACACAAATATTTCACTGAAATGTTCCTAGTGCATAAAACCTACCAAGTAAAGAAATATAAAAGCTACCAAAGTAGGAGGCTTAATATGGAAGAGTTCCCTTCTTTATGACAGATACAAGTATCTACAGAAGAGATTCTACCCATTCTCTTTTGAGGAATAAACATTATATCTTGAAAAATATTTATAAACAAAACCTAACAACGTACTTTATGTTTTAAGAGCGTCAAAGCCTGAAGTACAATTTCATTCCTTCATATAAAACATATGAGGATGCTTCAATGTTAATAAGGTCCGGAACATGTAATACAGTATTTCTTTTGAAATTGTTGATTTACGTCATCTTATTCAGAATTTTTAAATGCCCCAAATACAAAATTTGCTGTAATAAATTGAATTCAGGTCATATGATAAGCTAGACCTAGAAACTGGTTCTAAACACTTAACTTCTGATAGAATTCCAGTGTCACTTATAGAACAAAACTAAAGCAATCATCTTTTTCCTCATTTAATGTTCTACTTGATAAGTTACCCAGAGTTAAGTATCTCAACCAAGATAATTTTCTATTACAAAGACTATTCCATTAGGTGAGAAGACCCCTCTCTTGATAATTCCTTCTTAACTTTCCAATGAAGAAAGAATTACCTCATTTGAAAGAAAAAGATGGTTTCTCTTTCTCATTATTGAACCGTTTATTCCTATTAGTGAAATTCTACTAACTTCATCCCATTAACTAGTGATGATAATAGCTTTTTAAATCAGCATTTTGGGTTTTAAAAAGTCATTTGCATCACAGAGCAAATGTTTTGGTGGATTGATATTTTATAGTAATCTTAATATATATTGTATAAAAGAAAGTATCATTTCAATCATCAAGATTTCTAGAGCTCATCACCAGGAAGAAGACATATCAGCATAACAAGATCATTTCTGTGGCATTCTTCCCAAAAATGCATAGCCGTCATTCCAATTTTGTAAAAACATCATATATATTCTACAAAATAACTGATTGGCATGATTCAAAAGTGTCAAAAAAAGGTAAGTTTGAGAAACAGAATGGAGGAGACTAAGAAGAAATAATGAAATGCAATGTGGGATCCTGGATGGGATCCTAGAACAGAAAAGGGACACTGGTGAAAACTGAGATCTGTAGTTTAGTTAGTAGCATTATATCAATGTTAATTTCCTGATTTTGATAATTATATTATGGTTATGTAAGATGTTAACATGAAGACAAGCTGGATGAGGGTATATTAGGATTCCCTGTACAGTTTTTGCAATTTTTCTGTAAGTCTAAAATCAGTTTTAAATGAAAAGTTAAAAAATTTTCTAAAGTTTACAGAAAAAACTTCATCAACCACCAAGAAAGGACAAAATCAAACAATCAGTTAAGCTATTAATTTAACAATCCATTTCTATCCTTAAAAAGAAAGCTCTTTCCATTTCTTCTTTTGTGGAATGATTTTCCAGGTTCAGATTTTCTGAGTAAACCATGCACCAATTCACCTGCCCTAACTGAATTATAGATTTTTAAACCATCTACCAATTTTTCTGCTACAGATGTTAGTTTTATTTAAATGGACTCTACAATCTGACAACAAAAATCTTACTGAACTAATTTAAACACTTGATACATGCAAATATCAAACCTCTTAAAAATTAAAGAGCAGGGCTTCCCTGGTGGCGCAGTGGTTGAGAGTCCGCCTGCCGATGCAGGGGACGCGGG
>NW_020174269.1:1031668-1066989 GCF_003031525.2 Neophocaena asiaeorientalis asiaeorientalis
AAAAAAAAAAAAAAAAAAAAAAAAATTAAAGAGCAGAAAAAATGATTTTGAATATTTCTAAAACACATTTGTTGAAAATTTCACAATTATAAAGTAAGATTACCATCTTTATAAAAGGAAAAAGAACAAAAATGAGAGTGCTTTATTTTTTATTTCTCTAGGTTTTATCTTACACTCTGTACGTAGCAAAGTCCATTAAGAATTTGAGAACTCAGCCTACATCACAATTATTTCAGTCATTATTTGTGATTGTCCAAATGTTAGCCGCTAGCTGCATGTGACCATTTACATTTAAATTGCTCAGAATTAAAGTAAAAAATTCAGCTTCTCAGTCCCTTTGGGCACATTTCATATGCTCAACAGCCACACATGACTAGTGGCTACCATACTGGACAGCAAAGATACAGAACTTTTCATCATCACAGAAAGTTCTACTGGACAGTACTGTCCTAGATGATCTCTACATTTCTGTTTTTTTCCCCAATTCTTTGCATTATGGGCTGAATTGTGTCTGCTCATGAATGAATGTGTTAAAATACTAACTCCCAGTACCTCAAGATATGAGTACATTTGAAGACAGGGTCTTAAAAGAGGTAATTAAGTTAAATGGGGTAATTAGGGTGATCCCTGATCCAATATGACTGGTGTCCTTATAAGAAGATGTATTAGAACACCGACATGCACTGAGGAAGGTCATGTGAAGACACTGGAAGAAAGCATCTGCAAGCCAAGGAGAGGTCTCAGGAGAAACAATCCTGTCAACACCTTGATCTTCAGACTTCCAGCCTACAGAAAATAAAAGTCTACTGTTTAAGCCACCCAGACTGTGGTATATGTTAGGGCAGCCCTAGCAAACTAATACTACATATAACTTAAAAAAACCCCACTATATATCTGTAATATTGCGATTTATAATAAACATACATTTTGGTCTTTGTCCATGGTTTCTAGTTCAATAGTTCCCCAAACCCTTGGACTTTCCTAAGCAATAGAGCAATGGGAGCATCTTTTTTATAATATTTGGTCTTTTGTCCTTAGTTCCTGAAACTGATCCAGAACCATAAAGGTGAAATGTGTCTTGTTATTCATAATAAGCCCTGTTCAGCCACAAGTAAGTTTATGTTAATGAGGTGACTCTGGGAAACCCCTAAAGTAGGGGGGACTGGCTGCCAAGGAAACCAACCATGAGAACAGAGTTGGAACTTTCAGTCCCAATCCCTGATTTCCAGGGAGGGAAGAGGGGCTGCAGACTGAATCAATGACTAATGGCCAATGAGTTAATCAATTATGTCTACATAATGGAGCCTCCATAAAAACCCAAAAGGATGAGGTTTGGAGAGCTTCCATGTCAGTGAACCAGAATGCATTCACATACCACTGTGCTGGGCCCCAAACTCCACAGTGACAGAAGTTCCAGGGATCCTTGGGTGAGGGAAGAGGCCACCACTGTGGAAAAGCCACGAAGCATGGTCAGGATTCTTTTCCTCTTTGGAAACAAAGCCTTAAATCACTGGGAGAAGGGGAGAAAATCTTGTTACCCCCACCCTCCCAGACACAGATGAAGACCCGTGATGGCTAGGGGAAAAGTAGGGAATAAAACTCTATAACCCTGTGAAAAGAACAAAAAACAGTCCTAGACTACTAGAGGTCCTAGACCATTAGAGGTCTCCAACCTTGGGGGATGGGGCAGGAAACTCCTGCATAAGACTGTTAGATTTACAAGGTTGAATTTGTCTGCTACTTGGAGGGGTACAGGATCACTGAGAGAACCCCACCCTGATACCCCAGGACACAGGGCCTGCCCAAGATTGAGGCTGGACAAGGACAATAGAGAAACCTACCCTATCCCCTACCACCAAGCTGATAGCAGCCTTCTACTGGGGGGAGGTCAAGAGACAGACCCCCTCTGAGGCAAAGGTACATAGAAAAGACCAAAAGCTGAGGGTGGAGCAGAAACAGTAAGAAAACCTTCCAGCAACCCAAACCCAACTCTAAGCACATTGTAATGCTAGACATGTTTAAAGCCTGTGATGTACTCATGGTAACCACAGCAACAACAAATTCCAAATCCAGGTCAACCCCTGAATAAACCAGCTTAACCTTCACACTAACAACCTAGCAGAAGAGTCAGGCCCATCTCCAGGAGTAAATACTATTTATCTTTATTGAATGCCTTACTTTTGGCATTCAGTAAAAAATTATAAGACATACCAAAAAGCAAGGGAAAAAACCTACTGCCAAGAGAGAAAGCAGTCAACAGAGTCACACCCATAGATGACCACAAAGTAGTATTTATCAAACAAGGAATGTAAAATAGCTATGCTAAAGGTTTTAATGGAAAAGGAGGACAACCTGTATCATCAGATGTTGAATTTCAACAGAGATGGAAACTATAAGAGTCAAATGGAAATGCTAGAGGTAAAGAACATGATAATAGAGATGAACAATTCTTGTGACAGGCTCATCAGTAAACGTGACATGGCTGCATAAAAGTCAGTGAACTTGAAACCAAACAGAAATTAGCCAAACTGAAACACAAATAGAAAAAAGAATGAAAAAAAAGAAACAAGGTATTCAAGATGTGGGGCAATATCAAACTGTTCAACAAATGTGTAGCTGGAATCCCAAAAGGAGAAGAGAAAAAAAGGCAGAAGAAATATTTTGAAGAGAATCTGGCTAAGAATTTTCAAAAAATAATAAAAGACATTAAACCTCAGATCCAAAAAACTCAAAAACATATTACATATAGAGGAACAAAAGTAACAATTACAGTAGGTTTCTGATCACAAACTAAGTAATTCAAAAGACAATGGAGTGACAGTCATGAAAGAAAACAATTCTCAGCTCAGAATTCTACACGCAACAAAAATACCTCTCTAAATGAAAGTGAAATAAAAAAGAGTTTTTCAGACAAACAATAGATGAGAGAATTCATTAACAGCAGACATACACTATAAGAAATATTAAAGAAAGTTCTTCAGGTGAAAGACTATGATACAAGAGCAAAACCTGGATCTCCAAGGGAGACAGGAAAGACAGGAAAATATCTGAAAATGATTAAAATGAAGATAGTTATAAAGGGTCTAAGACAATCCAAAAGAGAAAAAATAGTCTTTTAAACAAATGGTGCTGAAACAACTGGATAACCACATACAAAAGGAAAAACAAAGAATCTTGACTCATATCTCATATTCAATACAGAAATTAACTCAAAATATAAAACTATAAACTTCTAGAAGAAACCATAGGAAAAAATGTTTGTCTCCCTCAGTTAGGCAAAGGTTTCTTAGATACAACACCAAAAGGATGATCCATTTTAAAAAACTGAGAAAAGGGATTTTATAAAAATTGAAACATTCTCTTTGAAAGACACTATTTAAAAATGAAAAGAGATTCTGGAATGCAAGAGTGGATCAACAAAGCAAAAATCAATATAGCATACCACATTAACAGAATGAAGGGGAAAAAAACCATTTGATCATCTCAATTGATGTAAAAAAGGCAGTTGACAAATTTCAACATCCTTTTGTGATTTTTCAAAACACTCAATAAACTAGGAATAGAAAGAAACTACCTAACATAATAAAGACCATGTAAGAAAAGCACATAGCTAATATCAGATTCAAAGGTGAAAGACTGAAGCCTTTTCCTTTAAGACCAGAAACAAGAGAAGGATGACTATTTCATCATTTTAAATTCAATATGATACAGGAAGTCCCAGCCAGAGGAATTAGGCAAGAAAAATAAATAAAAGGCATTTAAATTGGAAAGGAAGAAGTGAAATTATCTGTTGCAGATGACATGATCTTATATGTGGATAACCCTAAAGATTCCACAAAAAAGCTGTTAGAACTAACAAATGAATTCAGCAAAGTTGCAGGATACAAAAATCAGCACACAAAAACTAGCTGTGATTCTATATACACTGAACAATCTGCAAAGGAAATTAAGAAAACAATTCTGTTCACAATAGTATTAAATAGAATAAACTACTTAGGAATAAACTTAACCAAGAAGGTGAAAGACTTGTACAATGAAAACTATAGAATGTTGCTGAATGAAATTAAAGAAGACACAAATAAACAGAAAGACATACCATGTAGATGGACTAGAAGATTTAATATTGTGAAGATGTCAATACAACCCAAAGTGATCTACAAATTCAATGTAATCCCTATCAAAATCCCAACAGTGCTTTTTGGAGAAACAGAAAAATCCATCCTAAAATTCATATGGCACCTCAAGAAACTCTGAACAGATAAAACAATCTTGAAAAAGAAGAACAAAGTTAGAGGTCTCACATTTCCTGATTTCAAATGTATTATGAAGCTACGGTAATCAAAATAATGTGGTATTGGCATAAAGGCAGACATATAGACCAAAGGAAGAGAAAGTCCAGAAATAAACCCTCACATATGTGGTCAAATGATTTTCACATACATGGTTGCCATGGCCATTCAATAAGGAAATGACAGTTTTTTTCAACAAATGGTGCTGGGAAAACTGGATATCCATATGCAAAAGAATGAACTTAGTTCTGTGTCTCACACCATACGCAAAAATTAACTAAAAATGGATCAAGCATAAGAGCAAAAACTATAAAACCCTTAAGAAGAAAACATATGTGAAAAGCTCCATGACATTGGACTTATGATGATTTCTTGGATATATCACAGAAAGCACAGGTAATAAAAGAAAAAAATAGATACAGCTGGAGTATGGCAAAATTTAAAACTTCTGTGCATCAAAGGATACAATCAAGAGAGTTAAAAGGCAACCCACAAATTGGAAAAGATATTTGCAAATCATATATCCAGAATATATGAAGAATTCCTACAACTCAACAACAACAAAAAACAAGCAGCCTGGGCTTCTCTGGTGGCACAGTGGTTGAGAGTCCACCTGCCGATGCAGGGGACACGGGTTCGTGCCCTGGTCCGGGAAGATCCCACATGCTGCGGAGAGGCTGGGCCCATGAGCCATGGCCACTGGGCCTGTGCGTCCGGAGCCTGTGCTCCGCAATGGGAGAGGCCACAACAGTGAGAGGCCCGCGTACTGCAAAAACAAAAAAAAAAAAAACAAAAAAAAAACCCAAGCAGCCTGATCAAAACATGGGCAAAGGACTAGAATAAATATTTCTCCAAAGAAGATACACAAATGGCCAGTAAGCACTTGAAAAGATGCAACATTGCTAATCATTAGGGAAATGCAAATCAAATTCAAAATGAAATACTACCTTACACCCATTTGGATGGCTACTGTCAAAAAAACAGAAAATAACAAGTGTTGGTGAGAATATGAAGAAATTGGAACCATTATGTACTGTTGGTGGGAATGGGGCAGCTGATGTGGAAAACGGTATAGCAGTCCCTCAAAAAATTGAGAATAGAATAACCATATGATCCAGTAATTCCACTTCTTGGTAAATATCTAAAATATATTTCCATAACAATGTTCATAGCAGTATCATTCAAGATAGTTAAAAGGTAGAAGCAACCCAAGAATCCACTGATGCATGGATAAATAAAATGTGGTAAATACATCATACATACAGTGGAGTATTACTGAGCCTTAAAATGGAAGGAAACTGGGACTTCCCTGGGGGCACAGTGGTTAAGAATCCGCCTGCCAGGGGGCTTGCCTGGTGGCACAGTGGTTGAGAGTCCGCCTGCCGATGCAGGGGACACAGGTTCGTGCCCTGGTCCGGGAAGATCCCACATGCCGCGGAGCGCCTGGGCCCGTGAGCCATGGCCGCGGAGCCTGTGCTCCGCAACGGGAGAGGCCACAACAGTGAGAGGCCCGTGTACCGCTAAAAAAAAAAAAAAAAAGAATCCACCTGCCAATGCAGGGGACACCTGGTCCAGGAAGATCCCACATGTCGCAGAGGAACTAAGCCCGGGCACCACAGCTACTTAGCCTGCGTGCTGCAACTACTGAAGCCCACGTGCCTAGAGCCCGCACTTTGCAACAAGAGAAGCCACTGCAATGAGAAGCCCGCACACTGCAATGAAGAGTAGCTCTCACTCGCCGCAACTAGAGAAACCCCGCGCACAGCAATGAAGACCCAACATAGCCAAATCAAACAAACAAACAAACACTTTAAAAAATAAAAAGGAAGGAAATTCTTATACATACTATGACATGGAGAAACCCAGAGGACATTATGCTAAGTGAAATAAATTAGTCACAAAAAGACAAACACCATATGATTCCTCCTATGTTAGTTAGCTAGAGTAGTCAGATTCGTAGAGACAAAAAGTAGCAGGGTAGTTTCCAGGTGCTAGGGGGAAGAGAAGAATGGACAATTTCTGTTTAAAGGGTATATAATGTGTCCGTTTTGCAAGATGAAAGAGTTCTATAGATTGGTTCCACAACGACGTGAATATACTTAACAATATTGAACTGTACACTTTAAAATGGTTAAGATGATAAATTTTATGTTATATATATTTTACCCCAGTTTTTTTAAAAAGGAAAAAAAGGGCTACATACTGTATGATTCCATTCTTTCTTTAATGTATGATTCCATTTATATGACATTAGGGAAAAGGCAAAACTATAGCGACAGAAAACAGATCACTGGTTGCTAGGAGCTGGGGGTAATGGGGAGAGGCTGACTACAAAAGAGCAGGAGAGAATTTTGGGGGGTGATTGAACCCTTCTTTACCTTGATTGTGTTGATGTGTACACAACTGTACAAATTTGTCAAACCTCATAAAACTGTACAGTAGAAAAGGTGAATTTTACTATACATAAATTATACTTCAAATAAAAATATCACACAACTAAAAGAAAAAAAAGTCTATCGAAGCACTCCTAGATACTCTTTCTATGACTTGTAGGATTCCAAATAATAGGAGCTCTGGAAAGTCAGGTCTTCTTAAAACGGGTAGAATGGGCTCTAAGCTGCTCCACTCATGTATTTGTTGGCATAGGAAGAGACTGGGTGGGCAGGAAACAGAACAGCTGTGACACATAATAAGAGAGTTGAAAATTAAAAGGAAGGAGATGAGGGCAACTGGAGATGGTGATAAGAAGTAGACAGGAGAAATAGGATTAGAGAGGCAGAGATATACACAAAGGAAAGGAATGGGACATAGACAAGGTATAATTAAAATTGATTTGGGCAGGAAAAAATTAAAACAATGCCTCTGGAACAGGAAAGAAAAAGATGAACAAAGTCTTGATATACTATAGCTTGTTTACTTCATATCCCTGAACATGTTTTGAACCTCTAATGTATTAAGTAGTGATGTCTGGCCACAGATAAGCTGATCAATGGAGTCCCATTAACCTTTTTCTTATTTCCTCTGCAGAGCCCAAAGTACTGCTGATTGCGCTAAAAAACAAATGTTGAAAAAACTGTCATATCAAATACTTTTTCGCATATTGCACAAGACTACAGTAAACCATAACAATTTGAGACTTAATAGTGCTGAAATGAATACTACAGCAGAGCAGTTCAATGCTAAGTTTTTGTTTCTGCATTTTTTTATACTTGGTTCCAAGGTAAATAAATGTGTTGTTAAGGCTATTTTGCCATATCAACCAAAATTTCATCTTTGTTGGTAAATCTGAATCTTTCAGAACATTCTTGCTACCTGTACTTAATGAGCTGCTCCTCTAATAATCTGTCTTTCTACAGCACAACTTAGGAAATAAAATGTTTTTGATTTTGGTCAATCTACCCTGTTTTCTCTCTACAGCTTCTTTATATATTCCTTTCACCATCCAGTATATTAGAATACCTTCCACAATTTCGGTTTATAATGAATTCTACAGTGCCCTGAAGGAAGTTCCACATGTGAGCTATCTCAGACGTGTTCAGCCCTTACATATAATGTTAAATACTTGGCACACTTTTGCAAGTTTGCAAAAACAATGTTCCTTGCTTTAGTCTACAACTTAAGGTATCACGTTCCTGATTTTTAGCGGTAATGAATACCTTGGGATTAATTCTGATACCAACATTTTAAGTTAGCATTTTACATTTCAGAACACTTGTTTTTTTAAAAAAATATTGGGGTTCTCTGGCTACTAACTTGGTCCTTTTTTACAGGTACAGTTTTAATAGTTTCACATTAACTGTTTGCAAAGCAATTGCTTAGCTGGAGACACTGGTGAGTCAGAAGATATACTGAAATACAACTATGATCTCATGTCTGAATGTTGGAATAAAGGGCAAAATAATTCTTTATTCTTGTGACTGTTTGGTAGAGTTTCCCTTCAAAAAGGACCAGCTGATTTCCTGTTGGCTTGAGATCTAGAAGTCAGATGAAGGAGTTCAAAACACTCCAAAAACATCATTTGAAAGGTTCCTTAAACTGGAATTTTACTGTTTTCCTTCATCTAATGTCAGAGTTCTGCAAGAAAGTAGTAAACTTCATTAAATTAGTTACATAAAATCTAGAAGAAAAAGTACTTCAAAAGTACTATCTAACAAATAGACTGTCTAACAGAATAAGAATCTTATGCACAAACAATGCATTTATTTAACCTGTGGAGTGAATCCTCTATGTGAATGGTCAGTTGTAGCATTGAAGAAAGATGCCTCTCTCCCATGCCTCCAGGACCCAGGATCCACCATCAGAGTCTCTGGAATGGTAGCCCCTTGTATTGATATATATTTCCTAATAAGCGTGTTAATTATGTAGAATCGTGAAAAATATCCAGATAAGCTTTTAAAAGAGGATTTAAGATTAGGTTGCAATAGGCTTACTTCTTGACATTAATCTTGGTAGTGAGGTCACTCCCTAACTATGAAAGTAAGAGGGCTGATGTGAGCACCCCACAATACTGCCTTGTCTCAGGACCTGCCTGTTGGTTTCTCTCCTCACTCCCTCTCCACACCTGTGGATGCAGTTGCAGCCACCATGGCGTTCAACCTGTTTGTGTGCCACTTCTGGGCTAGGTGCTCTCATGCCCACCTACTGGCCCCAAGCTAGTGCCACTGAGAAACTAAGGCCTTCTTCAACAGTTTGGATCGAAATTTGTTTTTCTTAATACAATGTAAGCTATTCTTTTAGAGCAAATAAAGACCTCTTAAATGAAAACAGTAATTTTGCATTGTGTATAAACGGTATTTAAAGAACCTAGTATACTAAGAATTTTTCTACTAGATATGGCTGAAAGCCCCAATTTGCCTAAATCCTTAACAAGGTGCCTCTCAAAGCTGACTGGAATTTTGGCAACTTCCTTCCTTATCTTTATGCTTATCCTTGGGGCCTTCTTATCAGATGGTCCCTTTGCTCTGTTCCTTACCCTCCTGTTGGCACCTGCTTCTAAAAGCTGCCTCCTCTGACCATTGCTTTCAATGTTTGCCTTGATAATGTCCCAAATTTTACTTTCCAGCTCAGATTCCTTCCCTGCCTCACAATCCATTATCTTTGCACAGAGCCTGGTGTGTCTGGATTAACATACAATATAGAAAGTGATCGCTAATGGTAAACAGGTGAAGATACGTTTGCCAATAAAGTTTTAAAGACAGCCCTGTTGTGAACTGGAAATCACATGGTTATAATTAGGAAACACAGTTTTTAGAAGTGAAATGGAATTTAAGTATTAAAGCTTTTAATAAACAGTGGTTTGGAAGAAAATCTCAGAGATAAGAGTAAAGTAGTTTTTAAAGAAACACTGTATCACTAATGTTATTGACAGCCCCAAAAGATGATACTGGGTTGAAAAACTGGACATAGGGCTTCCCTGGTGGCGCAGTGGTTGAGAATCCGCCTGCCGATGCAGGGGACACGGGTTCGTGCCCCGGTCTGGGAAGATCCCACATGCCGCGGAGCGGCTGGGCCCGTGGGCCATGGCCGCTGAGCCTGTGCTCCGCAACGGGAGAGGCCACAACAGTGAGAGGTCCGTGTACCCCGCAAAAAACAAACAAACAAACAAAAAACTGGACTTAAGTTACAGAATCTGAAAGTGAGTTGAAGAGTTGGACTCTGCATATGATGAAATTATAGGAACATCTTAAACCATTTATTTTATATATATTACGTATGTACAAAAGAGTTACATAGATATATTAATATCTATGTTTAAATATACCTGAAAGAGAGCTGTTATGGTCAGTTTAATTGACAATGTTTTTTCTTGGTAGTATATAAATAATAGTGTGTCTTATCAAAGGCATCTGGAATCAGATAAACTACAGAATTTTCCTTAGTTCTGGTAAAGAAACTGAAATACCACTGACTTTTCTGAGGAAGTTATGAAATTAATCTGAAGCAAATTACTTCCAAATGTATAACAAATGCATGTCTGTAACAGTCTATAAATAGAAATTTCTAAGTTGTGAAGAATTCTGTTAAAAGTACACATTAAGCAAGAACCAACTGTGAAACAGTGATTAAAAGTATAGGCTCAGATACACTGAAAACTAATACAATGTTATATGTTATATGTCAATTGTATCTCAATTTAAAAAAGGCACAGGTTCAGGACTCTGTTGTTGATATGGTTCAAATCATGGCTCTGGCCATTTGCTAGTTATAGGACTTCAGGGATGTTATCTAACCTCACGGGGTCTCAGCTTCCTCATCTGCAAAATGAGGATTAATACTAACTCTCCTCATTAATTTTGAGGAATAAACAGCCCAAATAAAAGTACCCTTGAAGAAAGCACCTAACCATCATATGTTAGTGCCTTTTGTACACGTACAGGCAATAAAGAATCCTGAAAGAATCTTCAGTGAGCTATAAAGCTAAAGAGATTACATTAAATATTTTAAGGGAGATATTTTTGATTAGTGATGTAAATAACTTAAGCAGATATGATTCAAGTGAAACCACATCAGGTGTGCACTCCATGATTTCTGCTGTCACCCTTAGGTAAAACAGATGTATTATTTATAAGTTTAAACCTTTGGTGTAGACCTCAGAATAAATTTATCAAGCTAATGAAGGAGTGAGAAAATAAGTTAACAAACATGATTCTCATGAAGTGGTAAGGTTGCTTTCTGATTGTGAGGGGTGAGAAGAGAAGGTGAAATCTGAATTTGAACTATGCTATGTTTACCTCATAAAAACATAATGCACTTTAATGCAGAGTTTCCCATTTGACTTTAGAGGACACAAAAAGTCTAGCCCTAGGCCTGTTTTTATTCACTAAAATGGAGGGACCCATAAACCCACTAAAAAGAGGCCCTTAGAAATCCCCTACCACCCATGTGTTCCTAGCAGTAATGGAAGCATATCTATGTGCTAGAGTAGCTTTCACTGGAGATGGCTTCATACTATAGTATCTGCTAACATCTGCACAAGGCCTGCCTGGCACAGTCATGTCTGTGGTCTCTGCCATGTGCCTTAAAGTACCTGTGGTCAAGGAATGGAGATACAAGGTGAAGGGACCAGAGAGGTGCCAATTTCATTTTCCCTTTTTACTCTCACTGCAACTCCCTATCTCTTTGACCTCAAAAACCTTTAAAGAGATTCCCTTTGAAAACGTAAAGCAGCCTATTCTCTTTAAAGTAAAGTGGGCGTGGATACCAACTTCTTGCTCAAAGATATTTATTTGTGAAAGGCTCAAACTACTTTAGAGGTGTTTAAAATATTTTAATGTAAATCATACTTCCCCTACCATCAGTGAATTTGAGAGGGTTGGATGCTGGATGTAAGGGAAGGGAGGAAAAGCTATTTAGTGGGCCTACTGCTAGTTCATAAATGAGACAAGAAAAGAATTTACTCAAGGTCATACTGTGAATTGTGCATCTACTGCCTTTAGGCAAGTCAATAATTGTGTTGATTTCCCTCTTATAAAAACTGGTCAGTGACTAAAAACTTTCTTTGGAAACTTATTCAGAGAACGATGTTAGATTATCCTATTAGGGAGATGTCTTCAGGGAAACAACCTTAAATACTAAGAATTACGTTCCTCTTATCTCTTATGAATATACATCTATCTTTTACAAAGAGTGAGATCAATTAATATTGAGGCTGTTCTTTTATTTACAGGGTAATAGCATTATAATAATCATACTTTATTCAAGACAGAAATGAATATTTTTATCTATCCATAATTTGATTGAGTTTTAGAGGCTAAGATGTCTCTGTTTCCTTGCAAGGTAGGTCACTTAAAGAAAATCCATGCTAAAAATTGTTCAGCACAATATTTAGTATTGTTGGGGAAAAACAAGATAAATAAAATAGAAATCTCGCTCAGCACTAGCAGAATGGAAAAGATGCTATTAGCAGAGATTTTGCAAGAGCTAAAATTGAGTAGAAATATATGGATAATTTTACAGTAAAATCTGTTTTCCAATTTCTTGTCAAGAAAACTTTTCATTGTTTTAGAAACCAACTGTAATAAATAATTTAATTGACCATTACTTAACACTCAGAATCAGAGAACTTTTGCATTTCAGTTTAAATTTGTTTTTAAAGGTAAGGCCAGAGTCAAAAGACATAACTTCAAATTACTTAAAAGTTTGAGTTGTAGAATGAACAAAATTTTACTTGCAACTATTATTGTTTTTTAGTTGAGGCAGATCATCATTACTAACTTCTTTTATTTAATGTATATGTGAGCTATGTAAATAATATGCAAAGGTAAAGGCCCTGACCAGAAGTATTATGCAAACGAACTTTAAAAAGGGGGAGATGATAGGTGAATATACCTCAGAATTAATAATAACTTAGCCTACTACTGATTGATTGGCTATTAACAAGACAGGCTTTTTTGGTTTTCCCTCTAAAGCCTGCCTGCTCAGCCTGGATGGAAGCCAAAGTAACTCCAAGAACCAACTTTATTGGCCAAGTTGATGAAGACTGGCTGTACTCCAACTGCAGATTAGTTCTGCAAGAGTCACCACTTTAGCAATAGAAAGATGATACAACTAAAATCACTGTCAGCAGGATACTGCTTTGTGTCGTTTTTCTAGTAACAGTGACAGATTTGAACATAACCATCCCACAAATTTAAGTTTCCCTTTTGCTCTAACACCTCTTCTGTAATCTGTGACTTGGAAAGAGTTTTTGTTTATGTGAAGCTATCACATATGATGTCAAGATCAGTGATGTGGGCTTCATTTACACCATGCTTAAGCAACTGAATTAACTAACTCAACTATTGAATCCAAATGCTGTAATGGATGGGGGCTTTCTGCCTTCTATATAGCAGCAACAGAGCTAAAACTTGAATTAAGACTCCTGCCTTAAGGTTTTTCCAACTAAACCATAAAGCATTTTTTCACATGTGCTCCTCTGCTCTATTATTTATCACAATAGGCTACACGCAATCATATGTAAGGGTGTTGAGAATGCCATGCAGGTGACTACTTTTCAACTAGCTTAGAATGTGGATTAATAAAAATAATTATCAGATTATACTAATTTAAACAGATTAAGTTTGGATTAAACAAATTTAAGTTATTGCTCCAAAGGTCTTCGACATCATAGCAAAATTTGCAAAATGTATTTTGAAATGGAGAATGGTTACAAGTATGGATTGACTAATAAAGCAGGATCTCTATACTTCTTTTTGAGGATATGAAAACAATAGACATCCATATCACTAAATAACTCAAAATCAAAAGACTTTATATTATAGAGATGGATGACTTGTTTTATTTACATTTACATGTAAAAGTAAATAATTTTATAAAACATATAAATGTGAATATCTGCATAATTACTTTAAGGGCCTTCTATTACTTTTTGCTATGCTGTTTTCTACAAATGAGTGCAGAGTCTACTAAATCTAGGCTCTTAGCACTAAAATATGCTTTGAGGTTTACTTGGTTTATTAACAGCCTTTGGAAAATAACTCCAAATAACTATATATCCCAAGCTTTAGAGGAGCTTCTATCATATATATTAGTTTGCCCATATTAGTGAAGTCCTTATGTAAATATTTTATGAGCTTGTAATGACTGATTTTTTTTTTTTTTGCCTTTCAATTAGTTAAGTTAGCTCTATGATTGTTACTGATTTATAAAAAACAAGTTAAAGGCTTATGAGCCCAGGGTCACTGCAGCATTATTCACAATAGCCAAAATATGGAAACAACCTAAGTGTTCATCAATAGAGGAATAAAGATGTGGTATACACACAATGAAATATTATTCAGCCACCAGAAAGAAGTACATCCTGCCAGTTGCAACAACATTGGATGGGCCTTAAGAGCGTTCATGCCAAGTGAAATAAGGCAGATACTATGTGACAGCAGTCCCCAACCTTTTTGGCACCAGGGACCAGTTTCGTGGAAGACAATTTTTCCACGGAAGGTGGGTGGGCGGCGGGGGCGGGTGGTTCAGGCGGTAATGCGAGACATGGTTCAGGAGGAAACGCAATCGATGGGGAGCGACTGGGAGCAGCAGATGAAGCTTTGCTCGCTCACCCGCCCACCGCGCACCTCCTGCTGTGCGGCCCGGCTCCTAAGAGGCGGAAGACCAGTAGTGGTCCAAGGTCCGGGGGTTGGGGACCCCTGCTATATTCTATCACTTAATACGTGGAATCTAAAAAAGCCAAACGCAAGAAACAGAGACCACAATGGCAGTTACCAGGGGATGGGGTTGGGGAAAAGGAATCGAGATGTTGGTCAAAGAGTGCAAACTTCCAGGTAGTAAATGCATAAGTTCTGGGGATCTAATGTACAGCAAAGTGATTACAGTTAATAATACTGTATTATATACTTGAAAGTTGCTAAGAGTAGATCTTAAATGTTCTCACCACAAAAAAAAGAAATGGTAATTATGTAACCTGACACAGGTGTTAGCTAACACAATCATCTGCAATATATAAATGCACCAAATCAACACACATTGTACACCTTAAACTTATACAATACAGCAATTATATCTCAAGCTGGAAAAGAAATACTTAGGAGGAAGTCTATGCAAATATAGATCTGGAAAGCTAGCTTCCATGCTGAGTTTTTCAAGAATTATATTAAAATGACACGACTTGTGGCAGCTAACTTCATAGGCAACTTAAAAATGTTAATCTTTTGAGAGTATAAATACTTTCAGATGCATTTTTGTAAAACTGAACAGAGAAATTCAAGAATGAAGACAAGCCTATTTTAGATTCCATTTTCTGATACCACTTATCACTAAATAGATGTATATATTTTTCTCGTCCTCAAAGGAATTTCTACCCTAATTGTAGAAAAAAAAATTCTAATGCATAAGGAACAATTAATCAGTCACTTGAGTCAACAAATGTTTTTTGCACACCTACTATGTGTCAAGCACTCTACCAGACAATGTGAATTTAAGGATAAATAATCATGGCTATTGTTCTCAAATGGTTTACAAGCTCGTGGAGTAGAAACACCTTTATCTTTTTGTATTTCCTTGCTCTCAGAGCTGCAGAGTGAAAAAACCCTCTCTTTTTTCCCATCCCAGTTTTTCTCTACAGATTCCTTCCTTTGTCACTACCAAGACCTCAGATAAGGGCACTAAACACCCAAGGGCTTCAAGGCGAAGGCAGGCACCCCTCCCTCTGCCTGGATTGCTCCTCCCCCAGTCTTCTAGGTGGTTTCTATTCTCTGGAAGATGACTGATAAGTGACCCCTCAAGGAGGCCTCCTCTTCTGACCTAGACAGACTACTACCTGCCCTCTCCCTCTCCCTTTAATCTCCTCTTACACGATACTTTTCATAACAGTAATTATACAGTCATTTATTTCTTTTTCTTGCACCCCCTACTTAAGTTTAAACACCATGAGAACAGAGATGTTTGCCTTGTGCACTGATGTATTCACAGTACCTGGCACTCAAACATGTCAAAAAGAGTATAAAGGGAAGCATGAGATCAGAGAGTGTTGAAGTAGCTATGAAGACAGCTGGGGCTCTTTGGGGCTTGCAGAGCACTCCATGAATCACTACCTCTGCATCATCATCATCACCACCAAATATATGTTCCACTGCCTCACAAAGCTCCTTAAGGGCAATCTTAGTCCCTTTGTCCTGGCACACAGACATGCTCAATAAATGATTTTGAACGAATGAGTATTAAAAAGGACCTATACATGGATAACTTCCAGAAACAGCTGGTCATGTTTATTTTGACCACACTTTTGCATGTGGCTCATGGTAATTTTTACATATATAATGGGTTAGCTAAATGATTTCTAATCCATGTGATTATATATGTGTGTATATATATATATACATATAAAAACACTTCACAAAGATAATTGTGCTTTCCAGGTGCTCCTCACCTCTGGACACATCTTTAGAATCACTGGCTTATAGTAGAGCTACTTTTAACCTCTTTACCTTCAAATAAAATTTAGAATCTAATTTTGAACTATTCAGGGCCTATGACCATATTTTGTAGAATACCTCTGAAGCTATTTGCAAGTTTCAACTTGCTGCTCCTAAGAAATGACGTTTGCTATGAGACCCTCTCTAGATGCTATTAAGTTGCCATATCCTTACATGCAAATCTGAGAACTCTTAGGACAAGTGTTCCAAATGTTTGTTCATGCCATGATGGTTTTGGAAACATAAAGGTGAGCTCTAAGCAGTATTAAAACCATTAGCCAGCTACTTAGTAAACACCCAGATTGTATTCTTAACTATATTACTAGATCAATAGACTAAAGAGCAAAGAAAGTGTATAATGTGTAAGTTTACTATGACACTAATATAAATTACCTAAATCTAAGATTCCCTAATGATTTTCCTTTGCTTGCAGCTATATAATCAAGAATACTATGACTATACATATATACAAGCACACACGATAAACTATTAAAATATTTGTCAATGTAAATAACTCTAAAATCAATATGACCATGCTGACTCAACCAAAATATATAATACATTCTCAAATGAATTAAATGCCTACAGACCTACCACTTACTGGTGAATTTCAACCACATATTTAAAAACTATTGTGCCAAACAACAAATGAATTTTGTTAATTATCATCTTTTTCAACTTTGGTCTCCACGTGGGCTTAAAATTTATTCAGGATAAACTGGAAAAAGACTGGGGCAGAGAAGTAGAGGGTTAGAGTCAAATTCTAATTCTGAAATCTATAGATTTTAGAAAAATTCCCTAACCTCCTTACACCTCAGATTTTTTTTTCCTGGAAAATGAAGAAATTGTATCTGTTCTTCTTCTCATGAGACAATTATAAAATAAAATGAGTAGAGATAAAACTATAAAAAAAGTAAAAAGTATATGTATATACTCATCTAAGGCCCTTTAATAAATAGACTTCCATACACACCATACCACCTAATCTTTAGAAGCACTAAGGATAGTGTACATAGCCTAGCATTCAGAGTTCTGAAGTGAAATAATTATAAGGTGAAAATGGATAAATAATAATAACCTGTTGTATAGCACAAGGGAACTCTTCTCAATACTCTGTAATGACCTATATGGGAAAAGAATCTAAAAGAGGCTGGATATATGTATATTTATAACTGATTCACTTTGCTGTACAGCAGAAACTAACACAACATTGTAAATTGACTATACTCCAATAAAATTTTTAAAAAGCCAAACAAACACAAGATGATCTCTTAAGGAAGAAAATAAAGGAAGAAGAAACACAAAGATGATTTTTCCCTCAATTGGTATCACTGAACTTCAGTGAATTAAAAGCAAGGACTATTCTCCCCTCGCCTTTTTGGGCATAATGCTTTCTACAAATTAGTTTAGAAGTTGTATTAAACTGTGAGGTATGATTCACAGATGAGACATCAAACAACACTATTTGAAGTGTTAAATGCCTACACTATTATTTCCAGCTGTAGCAATATATTACTTGTTAAATTTTTACATCTTTCTTTCTCAAAGGACAGCATATCCGACCTCACCATTTTCCATTGGTTAATACCACGTTTCAAAGTGAGCCACTACATAAAGCAAGTTTCTTTCAGTTTGCTGTTTATGATTTGATACTGCTAAAATCCATTCCCAAGTATAGAAGATTTACTTGTCATTATGGGTTTCAATCTATAAGTCTAGTTATTAGGTAGTATTATAGTTCAGAAATTCATCCCATTATAATAATCCAATCCAGGACATTACAATACTATGCTATCTCCTGTGCTAGCACTCTAATTTTAAATGAAAATTATTATCATTGAAAAGTAATAACTGATGGATCACACATTTTGAATCCAGTGTCATCTGGAAGGAATTTAAATAATTTTAATTATGTGTGCACATAATGCAAAAGCATAAGACACTTCTTTTTCCTAATGTTCTATTTAAAGACAGAGATGGCTAATTTGACTTATGTAGTATAATTTTTTATGTAGCACAGTAACATATCAAAGTTCTTAATGATTATAAACTCAGTACTAAATCTCATGCCCAGCAACAGAACACTGCAAGAGGATATCTTATTTCCTGGATTAAAGGCAGGATCACTTCAAGATAATCAAGAGACAGGACCTTATAAATCATTACTCACCCCCATCCCTCCGCTTTTACTTAATATATGAGGAAACCAGCTCAGAGTGATTAAGTAATTTGCCTGAAAGAATACCACTGGTGGCATAGCCAGAAGAACTCAAGTTCACCTTTTTATTTTTGAGAGGTATATGATGGTAAGAACATGTTTTATTTTTAGAGACCAACAAAATAATCACAAAACCATTATATTATTCACATTTCCTCCCAGGAAATTATTCTCTCTAGAATTATGTCAGGCTCAGGATGTATTTTATAAACTGTTCCCATAATAAAATGGACACTGATACAAGATAGCCCTTCTAAGTTTTAAACATCAGAAAAAGAATACTGTTAAGGTAATGACTAATGTGGTTATATTTCTTCATTATTTCTGAAGCACATGTTCACCAACTTTAATATTTGCTTTCTATGATATAGACTGGTTAGAACACACATACTATATTAGATACTATCATATTTGAGGGGAAAAGAAAGTACTGTCTACTTTTTTTAATCAAAAGATAACTTCTCAGTGTTTTTGATGTTAAAAAAAATCAGTATGGGCAAGAGAAACCAGGTTCAGAATTATTCTTAAAGGAGTTTATTTTTATTAATGCTTACACATAAAATTTACAAATAATTTCATAATTATCCTCAAACTAGCTGTTTACACAGTGTTTTTCTCATTATTATGAGGTTAGAATTTCTAAGACATTATTCTCCCTGCAGTATTCAAACATATCAGCATTAAACTGAATAAAGAGGAAAACACTATGAACCAATGTATATGATTCATATTGGTAGTTGATATGAACATATGCATAAAATGCTTAAATGAGGGCAAATTATAAAATGTTGAAAAGAGGGATAAACCAAGTTAGCCAAGAAAGGCCCCTTAACAGTCACCTCCCTATACAAGTTAAAGAAACTAATAATTTAAACAACATGAGTGAGTGAATTTTGTGGTATATGTGACAGTAGGGAGCAGTAGGATCTCTGGTAAAATGAAGCATACAAAGTTCATCTAAAGCCGTTAAATTTTTTTAAAGTGAGGCATTCAAAAAATACGGTATTCTGGTTTCAAATGCTTTCTTGAATACTAACACACTTAACCCAGGACTATGTCCATTCCCATTTTTAAAGCATACAGAATAAGTTATAAAACACACATTTAAATAATATGGTAATTTAGAAAATATTTTCTAAATTATTTGTTTACAAATGCCAGATTATAAGGCTGACTCCAAAGATTCACTTTGAATTGATTTGTCTTTTGATACTATACACAGTGAAAACAAAGCAGCAGAAAGTAGACATTTGATAGCAATTTAAAAACCTCACTCTGGGAGTCATTATCTGATAATTCACACACTATATCTAAGTTTGATTTGCAAAATCGGGCTGGTTGATTTATGTGGAAGAGAATATGTTATACAATTACTTTCTAAAATATGTTATGAAATTGTATAAATGAAATCAAATTCTGCAGGCTAATAATTTTTCTCTAGGCATGAATTTTAGCTAATATTTAAACATTTTCCCTTTATTTAATAAGGCAAATTTCCTTTATAACCCTTTTTGCTGTGATGTGAAGCAAGTGCTTATCAAATCTCTATTCCTATATTAATCCTATTTTTAATGAAAATGTTACTAAAATTTCACCTCTATCTAATTAATAACACAGAGTTTTACTCAAAACCCAAATTCTGGGCACCTCTCTATAACTTGTTCCCTTAAATTTTATCTATTTCATTGTATTTTTCATTTTCTATTCATTAGAAATTGATGAATTGGGTTACCTTTCATCTCTCTAAGACATATGAGTAATTAAATCTCAACTAAATGAAAGGGGAAAACAGACACTTTTACTTTAGCTTTTCTTTAATTATAATTGTATAAAAGCTCTTCGTTGAAAAAAGAAATCAATGCAACATTTCACTCAGTTAAATTATTTACAAGGATGCTTAGTGATAAATCAAATACAACTTCATTACCTTACTTCCATTTTAATACACCTAATATCCATTTATAACTATAGGAAAGCACTTGTAAATTTTAAAATAAAATCTTATGGTTGTAGAAACTACCAACAAAGAGACAGTCAAGAGTTATAAATTCTACACTTTTCTTAGAAACATTTAAAACTTGCCTCACAACATCCCTGTGAGGTGGGGAGTTAAGTGTTGTCATATGACAACAAAAGAAACGGACCAAGAAATAAGTATCAGATTACATGTAGGAAAATAACTACATTAAAGTCTTAATAGAAACAGCATCTATGAATCACTTCTACTTTGAAGTCCAGGAAAATTAGGTTGCTTATTTTTTTCACTATCTTTATCAGGAATAATAGCTATTTTGATTTTTAAGAAACAGAAAATTTTCTCCATCAAGGGCTTTTAAGACTTCTGAAAATTAAGTGGAGCAAGTATAATAACATTTTGCCAAAGGAATGAAACACAAGATGCCATGCCAAGTCATTTTTTTTTCAGCTACTCAGAGATATTTTAAATGCTATCTAGGCATAGTGAGGAACTGATACATTTCAGTATCTTCCTTATAGGTACTAATTCTTTTGGCTCTTCAAAGTTAAATCTGTGAAGACTGGGTCTTTTTAAAGTGTCATGTTTCTTCCATGTCAGTTACTCTCTCTCACTCAGGGTCTATTTGCATCTTTTCAATTAAGATAAACTGCAGATCCTCTTCTTCCATGGAAATGGTGACTCCACTACGTTCCAAAACTAGAGGTGGTCACAGAAGTCAGCTACCAAGGAAAACTGGTTGTTTCCGCAGTAGGAAAAAAATCCAAATTGGAGGACTGATCTTTTCTGACTTCCAAAAAAAGTATAAGTAGGCTATCCAGCAGGCATAAGGATGTAAGGAAGTAAGGGGTCCAGCTTTTCCATAAAAATAAAAAATGTTCAAACAGAAATTTTTCTTCAAGTGGGAAGCGGGGGAAAGGGAAATGAGTTCATTTAGGTATATGATTTTTCTTCTTTATTGTTTCTGCCCAAGATACCTATTTCTCTCCAAAAAACCAAAATGTAATATATGTCTAGTACTAGTTAAGGGCTTGACACCTAGTAGGTCCCATGGATTGTGAGATCTGTAAGATAAAGTACATCTCCTTTGCTATGGAAACTAAGACTTTCTGACAATATGTAATAATGACAGAATGGCTTAGCTACACCTTTTAAAAGAAGTTGAAAAGGTATGGCTACTATACAATAGCAGTGTTTGTGCACTCAGATAATACCCAATGATGTGTTTCTTCCTGTAATTTAACAAATTACTAATATTCATTCTCTATATCTCTAGAGGAAAAAAAATCTATTATTTCGTAGAGCCAGAGAGGCTTCAGGTCGTCTCTTTAATAATAAGTTAGCTTGTGAGTAAAGCATACCCTGAAATGACCCAATTACAAAAAATTATTAACCCAAAGGATCATATATACTTTCTAAAGTCACTTTTGCTAACATGCTTTTCCATAAACCTCATGTTTTAGACGCCAAAGCAGCTATGAAGGAAATCTCTCTATATAACTGTGTCTAAGGTTTCATATTAAGTATCATGGAGAAATTTTATTGTTAAGATTTTTAAATTAATAAAAAAAAACTTTGGTTCCCCTGGTAAATGACACTAAAAAAATCTGACTAAATTTACCTAGTGACTTAATTTTCTACTTTGTATGCAAAGGCAGGCTTTAAAATGTCCTGCGGCATGATT
Organism: Neophocaena asiaeorientalis asiaeorientalis; assembly: GCF_003031525.2. Classification (NCBI taxonomy): domain Eukaryota; kingdom Metazoa; phylum Chordata; class Mammalia; order Artiodactyla; family Phocoenidae; genus Neophocaena; species Neophocaena asiaeorientalis. Next base: position 1,053,756 of record NW_020174269.1, read on the forward strand.
ATAACATGCTTATGTTGCTTAAAGGTTAATGTACAACTATGCTGAAAACTCTTTTAGACTATATGCATCCAGAAACACAACTCCTTCATGGTAAACTAGGTAGAACACTACTGGCGTAAAACAAGTACTGATCACATAACTGATCATTTAAAATAATCATCAGCTAACATTTCTATAATGCAATAAGGAAAAAATGCAGGATTAGTCTTTTCAAGAGTAATATTTACACTAGAAATCAGAGTTATTTGCAATGAATAACTTAATATGTGTATTTCTATTCATATTTAATAAGGACATGTTTTATAGTCATTGAAATAATGCCATGATTTATCCAGTATCATTTTAAAAAGACTATTTACATTCTTTCTCTTCTTAAAAAAAAGGGCATTTTAATCAGTTGTTTTCTCTTAATTAAAAAATATGAAGAAAAAAGTCAACTATATCACTTACAAAATCAGATAAGAAGTAAATGTACCACCATTCCCACTGTCTATAAAAGCTGCTTCACATATTCTGGAGATAAAAAGCTAGAAAACTGGAAGGTTTCATATTTTTAGATAGGAAAACTGAAGCCTAGTGATAAGCTTTTAAAAATTAATGACAGTTTTATAAGGAAAATTCTTCCCCGTAAATCGAGTTCTTTTTTTTCCTTTAAACTATCAAAAATGGTACAAATGAACCTATTTACAAAACAGAAACTGAGTCACAGATGTAGAAAACAAACTTATGGTTGCCAAGGGGGGAAGTGGGGGAGGGATAAATTGGGAGATTGGGATGGACATGTACACACTACTGTATATAAAATAGATAACTAATAAGAACCTACTGTATAGCACAGGGAACTCTAGTCATTACTCTGTAATGACCTATATGGGAATGGAATCTAAAAAAGATTGGATATATGTATACGTATAACTGACTCACTTTGCTGTACAGCAGAAACTAACACAACATTGTATATCAACTATACCTCCAATAAAAAAATTAATTTAAAAAAATTACCTTTTAAGAAGAATTCCATGTAAGGAAAGCATATGGTTACATTTGTCAAAGCATAGTTTCCTAAAGCTACCAATTGAGGGGAGGTAATCATTAACCAATCAGAATAAATATTAATGGAAAAAACACTAAAAAGCTAGGAATATATGGGAACTTCCTCAACATCATAAGGAGCATCTACGAAAAGCCACAACTAATAGCAAACCTAACGATGAAAGACTGAAAGCTTTCCCCCTAAGATCCGGAACAAGAAGGAGATGTCCACTCTTGTCACTTCTATTCAGCATTGTACTGAAGGTTTTAGACAGGGCAATTAGTCAAGAAAATGAAATAAAAGACATCAAGAATGGAAAGGAAGAAGTAAAATTATCTCTATTTGCGGATGACATAATTTTGTATATAGAAAATCTTAAGGAAGCTACGAAAAAACTATTAAGACTAATGAGTTTTACAAGTTTATAGGCCACAATATCACTCTACAAAATCAACTGTATTTCTAGATACATCATGACAATTAGAAAATAAGAAACAATTCCACTAATAACAGCATCAAAAAGAATGCTTAGGAATAAATTTAACAAAAGAAATGCAAAACTTATACTCTGAAAACTAAACACCGTTGAAAGAATTGAAGAGCTAAGTGGGAAAACATCACATGTTCATGAATTGACAGACTTAACATTATTAAGATGGCCATCCAAATTTTTCTATAGATTCAATGGAGTTCCTATCAGAATCCCAACTGATTTCTTTACAGAAATTCACAAGCTGATCCAAAAATCACATGGAAATCCTAGGGACTCAGGACTGTCAGAATAATCTTAAATCTTAAAAAAGGAAGGATAAAATTGGAGAACTCACATCCCCAATTTCAAAACTTAATACAAAGCTACAATAATGAAGAATGGCATGAGGATAGATCAATGGGATAGAACTGAGAGTTCAGATATAAACATTTATGGTCAACTGATTTTTGACAAGGATGCTAAGAGAACTCAATGGGAAAAGAACAGTCTTTTCAACAAATGATGCTGGGATAACTGGATATCCACATGCAAAAGAATAAAGTTGGGTCTCTATCCTACATCATATATAAAAATACTCAAAATTGGCCAGATCTAAACATAAGAGCTAAAATCACAGAACTCTCAAGGAAAACAGGTGTAAATTTTTGTGCCCATGGATTAGGCAATGGTTTCTTAGATATGACAACAAAAGCAAAGGCAACAAAAGAAAAAAAAAGATAAATGGGACTTAATTAAAATTAACAGCTTTTGTGTTGCAAAGAACACCATCAAGAAAGTGAAAAAGACAACCCACAGAATTGGAGAAAATATCTGCAAATCATTTATCCGATAAGGAGTTAACATCTAGAATATATAAGTAATTACAACTCAACAACAAAGAGACAAACAACCCAATTAAAAATGGGCAAAGGGTCTAAGTAGCCACTTCTCTAAAGAAGATATGCAAGTGGACAATAACTAAATGAAAAGATGTTCAACATTAGCCATCAAGGAAATACAAATCAAAACCACAATGAGATAACACATCACACCTATGAAGATGGCTATAATAAAAAAGAGATAATAACGTGTTGATGATGATGTGAAGAAACTGAAACACTTATATACCACTGGTGGGAATTTTAAATGGTGCAGCTGCTTTGCAAAACAGTCTGGCAGTTCCTCCCAAAGGTTAACCATAGAATTACCATATGACCTAGCAGTTCCACTATTAGGTATATACGTGGAGAACTGAAAACGTATGTCCACACAGAAACTCGTATACAAATGCTCACAGCAGCATTATTCATAACAATAGTGGAACTTCCAGAAAGTGGAAACAATCCAAATGTTTATCAACTGATGAGTGGGTTAATAGAATATTATTCAGCAATAAAAGGAAATGAAGTATTGACACATTCTACAACATAGATAAAACTTGAAAATACATCCTAAGTAAAAGAAACTAGTCGTAAAAGACCACATATTATGTGATTCAATTTATACAATTTATACACAATTTATACACAAAACAGACAAATCTGCAGAGACAGAAAGTAGATTAGTGGTTGCCTAGGACTGGGGGAGGCAGGAAGTGTGTGAAGGGAAATAGGGAAGTGACTGCTAACTGGTACAGGCTTTGGGGGGAGGTAATGAAAGTGTTCTAAAATTGACTGTGGTGATGGTTGCAGAAGCTCTTGTACAATTTTGGTTGTACAAAATATCACTAAATTATACACTTTAAACAGGTGAATTGTCTAGTATGTATATCGTATCTCAATAAAACTGTTATTAACAATATTAATGGGAATATTAATAGCTAAGTAGACCCCGTTAGAATTAAAAAGGTAAACTAATTATTCTTTATATCAGTATCTTTTTTAGTCCTGCCTAGTATATGGTATGTTTTTGATGCTAATGATCAAGTTGCACCAATTTATTTACCCCTTTCTGTCATCTCAGTAACAGTAAGAGCATACACATTTTTTTATGCAACACATTTATTCCTCATCTCTTACATGCCTAAATGACTAGAAACAATATGGGCTACCAAGAAATACTGGTACCAATATAATTCTAATATTGTACCAATACAACTCAACAAGGCTTAGCCGAAAGCTAAGACTCTAGCAGGGGAATCTGGCAAGTGGTGTTAAATATGCGTTCAACAATGATTAAAAACTGAGACGTCGAGTATCGGAAAGGTCATACAGAAAACAAACCCTCTTAGAGTTTAGTAGAAGGAGAGCTGCCACAACCAGGATGGACCCTAATGACCACTGACTCTGGAGTCCTTTCTGGTCTTATCTAGCCATCAGCAAATAGTGATGCTGAATACCTCTTCCCTGGACTTGCTTCCATTTCTGTAAAATGAAGTAGCTGGACTATTAATAGTGGAGGTTCCTTCTATATCCAAAGTTCTAATATCAACAATTAGACTTCAATTTAGGCCAGCGTCAAAAAGATTAACTATTTTGTCTACAATGAATATACGGCTAATCTAAACTGTTAAAGGAAAATGGCAAACTGATAAACAAATAAAAGTAAAATTTACACGTATTTCAATGGTTTAGTTGTATTCACATTTTACATACTCTACGAGGAAGACAGTCCCTGGAACAGGACTACTTTCAATACGTTTCACTGAATTACTTGTCAGCTTATTTCCTTGTGAAATGTGTTATCCCACAAAGCAACAGTTGGTCTCCATCTTTACTTTTGCCAAATGTACATAGTACAATTCTCAATTTCAAAAAATCTGTAGTCCCTAAATTCACTTCTTTGAGTCAGATAGTAAGTACTTGTGCTGAACTTTATAAGAGATGATATTTTTAAAAGCACAGTTTGCTTCTGACTGGTTTTAAAAACACAGAATATGAATACTGCCTAATTCCACAGAAACGACATCATTGAATTACTCTGCACTGCTTCTGAAATAAAAATTATTCTCAAGAAAGGGATGAAAAATGATTCCATTACATTGAAAATGCACATTTTAGTATCTTTCACATTATTAGGTACTTAATAACACTGTTATTATATATAACACTATCTTTAACATTTCATTACACAAACTACGAAATTTTGAAGAAAATTAGACTAAGTCAGTTAAACTCAAGTCTTAAGTTTGACAAGAGTGATTGCTTTTCAAAGAATATAACTAGTTTTACATTTTACCTTCAAGGTCTTATGAAACTGTAGGTGTAACTTTAGCTGACTGAAGCACCGTACCAAGGGCAGAGTATATACTCAATTTCTGTGAGGGAAATTGTTTCCTTCGTATGTTTAATGAATGTCTACTGTACTAAGCACCGGTGATACAAATGAATAAAGCACAACCCTTGTTCCAGGAGACACTGAAAAGCTAATGTTAACCTGTATATGTTGGTTTAGAGGCAAAAGGGATTTAATAGAGGAGACATAATTCAGTCTGAGGACATGAAAGAGAGCTTACTGGAGGAGATGATGCTGGACCTTGAGGATATACCAGGGTTCACCAGTTGGTGATCAAGTTAGAGGCAGAGGTGGGGTGCAAGGAAGTATGGTGTGTGTGTGTGTGTGTGTGTGTGTGTGTGTGTGTGTGTGTGTATGCAGTGACTCTAAAGAGAAGGGAGAACGTTGCAAAAACGAGGGAGCAAAGACTTGCAGATGAGCAATAGCATGGTTGCTTGGTTTTAAGTAGTTACAAGCAAATGCAAGTAACTACTACAGAATCACAAAGTGATGAGTCTGGGGAAGTCTCATCTGATGATCATGGATTAGTCTACATACATCATGCCACTGAAATATTTTAAGGAGAAAAGTGACAATGGTCAGATTTTTCTGTTTGAGAGTAGTAATAACACCTATCAGAGTAATATGTCAACAAAGAGCAAATATCCAGGATTCCAAATTTGCAAATCATATCCTCCCAAATACCACCACCAAGAATTTAATAAGGCATCATGCCAACGGATATTACTAGCTGGCAATTTGCTTAAAATCCTTACCTTGGACTAAACCATATGTAAATCACAAAGATTTCTTTTGAAAGTCTAAGCTAGAAACCAGATGGGTCATCTAATCCTCATCTCTCTGTTTGGCCTTATTTTTTAAAACTTTAGTATCTCCAGATGAACCATGTACATTCCACCTTACCACAGACCTCACAATTCCATACCGTCATACACATCACAAACTTCACACATTTATGTGACTTGCTTGGCCTCTGCCTACATTCACTATTTCATCTTGTCCCTTACTATTCTAGTAAGAGGAAAGATAGAAAGCCAAATCCAAAGGAAGAGTATTTTTCCCTAAGTCCTAGAGCAGAACTGTTATCACACACCTCCCTTCCAATGGAAGCCCCACTATGGTCTTCTAAGAACAGAAATGGAAGGAAAAAAGAATTTTTAGAAGCCCTCCATGGGAAAAAGGTCATAATTAACCTAAGATCAATCTGTTCCACTGTGAATGATCACACCTCTAACTTCAAGCCAATCATCCTGAAAACAGAAACTAACAATCACTAGGGATGGACTGGTGAAAATTCTTCCCATTAATTACAACGGTAAGGCAGAGAAGAAGAAGGGCAAGGGACCGATCCCTATTGAAGGTCGGTTAGCAATGTCCTTATCTCATACGAATAGTATTTTTCTTCTTGCAAACAATCCATATTAAGTGATAATTCCCAACAAAATGCATTAGCAAATTTTTATATTTTCTTCAAAATCTTTTAGAAGACATTAAAATAGAATAAAAATTAGTTCTTAAAAACTTAAGATAGGAAATTTAAGTATACATACCTAAAAACCTAATAAACAGTCTTGGTCACTAAACTGTATTTTTTCCTGTGCCTTATTCAAAAACACATGAACTGCTTCTTAGTTCCCAGAAAATGCAGACCTATATATACTGCCAAATTACCACAGCACCTCTTACAAAATGCTATCTGTTCACAATTATGGTACAGGAAATTCTGACATCTCCAAATTGTTTAGTTGCGATCTCTCACAAATTGTCTTGGCCTTCAAATTAATTTTTTAAAACTAATTCTAATTTTGAGGTTCAATGGTAGAGGAATAACAATATTCAAGTCAATTGTAATTAATAATAAGGGGAATCCTACAACTTAAATTTTTCATCTGCAATTTTATCAATGATAAGGCACTTCTTGTGAAATCAACCTCCAGCTTTATACACAATTTTATTCAAACAAGAGTTATCCACAGAAATTATTTCTATTATACTTCATAACTATAATCTTAGAAGTTTTGCTTACTATCCATAAAAAAGAGAAACAAATGGCACAGTTGTGGAGAATATAGTACCCCAGAGCTCTTAATAGTCATTCAGTTTTTTCCTGTTTGTATCATCTTCAAAGCACATACAAAATATATTTGATTCAAGATAAAATACTGCTTGTTTTTTTAACATATAACTAAAATGGTGTGTATATTTTCCAATGAAATTTAGTTTTTGAGATTACAAAAATCCCTAGTCACAGTTTTAAAGTAGTAGCTTTTGGAAGCTCTGATAATAAATGAAGAAATTAATCTATTAAATACAAATGGAATAAACCCACCCAGATTATGGTAAAATTGTAGTTATACTGCTTTAAAGCAAAATCAACCTAGTAAGGAGTGATGATTCTACACATATCCTTTAATGAATATCTGTTGGAAACACACAAAGTGGCAGAAAAAAAAATCTCTTTAACAGAATAGAAGATACATGCAGAACCCCCAAAATGCATAAATTCTAGCAGCACCATGAGAATACATTATCTAAACATTAGAAGAATTTAAATATAATTAGTGCTCAAAACAGCCTATTTTCCATTAAGATAATCAAACTTTTGAAAATTTATCAGTACAAAAACAGCTTCACGAACTACTGCTGTATACACATATCTGCTTTCAACTCTCAAAAATAGGATAACAGCAGTTATTTACCAATATATCACTATATATCTGAGGATCATATATTCACAATGAACAAAATAAAAAGTTTCAGTTTTCAGTATTATATTTCAGTTTTACATTCTAACAGCGCTGGGAAACTATAAAATTAACTATTTCCAAGAGAATTTTAGATAGTTTTAAATCTTTTTTAAAAATCCTAGAATTCATTAAGAAATAACAAGTAAATTCCAGACAGCTGATGCTATGAAGCAAATCCCTCCTGGAATCAGAGTACAAAACTTTCCTCCATATATATATAAATACTATCAAGCATATAGTAGTCATTTTATTTAGTATACAGATGACCCTTGAACAATGCAGGGAGTTAGGGGTGCCAACCCTCCGTGCAGACAAAAAGCCATGCATAACTTTACAGGTAGTCCTCTGCATCCGTGGTTCCACATCCACAGATTCAACCAACTGCGGCTTCTGTAATACCGTAATATTTACTATTGAAAGAAATCCACTCATGAGTGGACCCTCGCAGTTCAAACCTGTGTTGTTCAAGGGTCAACCATATAGCTAATCTAAGACTACAGTCTCAAAGGATGCCCTGAACACTTCAGTAGGTCAGAGTGTACACCTGCTCAGTCCCAAAAGGATATTATCATTTAGGTTAAAAAAATATTTTTTAAGAAAAAATAGCAATTTAGATAAAATTTATTACCATTTCCCCAAAGAAATTAGTAAACATTTTCATCCTCATAATCTTCCTATTTTACACATCTCTAGACTTTTAAAAGCATTTAAATAAATATACTAAAAAAGTGTTATCTAAACTTATTCAATGAGAATGTTTTTGCATAGTTTATAACAAGGACACAACACAGTACTATATAGCACTTGACTTAAGCATTGAGCAGTCCATACATTTTAAAATTTAGTTCAGCAGTGTAATTTTTAAAAAAACAAAGAAAAGAGTAAATAAAGGTAACTCTATAATGCCAGTGAGTTAGATGGAATATAAAAAGTTGTACTAGCTTAGTAAATAAGTTTTTTAAAAGTTCAAAAGTAATTTTAAAAAAGTATTTGTGGATGAAATTATATGTCTGGAATTTGCTCTAAAAATAGTACAAAAGTGGAAGAGTGGGTAGGATTAGAAAAGAAACACGCCTGGCCATTTTTTCCTAAATGTTGAAGCTGGGAGACGTGCTCATGGGAGTTCACTATAGTGTTATCTCTTTCAAATATACTTGAAAATTTGTGTTAGTTTAAAGACTAACAAACAAATCTTGCTTTTCTCTTTAAAGTTAAGTAATACTTTTTAAAAAATAAATAAAGTTTACAGAGAGTAAATAAACTATAAACACATTACTAAATTTTCAGGACCAAATGAAAATCAGGGTTTCCTTTTGTTATGTTAATTAATGAATTAATAAGATTCAGGTATAAAATTTAAATTTTAAGAAGAGACAAGCTGGCTTGCTAAGTAGCTATTACTACAATCAACTCAATCAACTTGACTGACTAGATCATTGTTCCCTATATCCTTCCATCTTTAAAAGAAAAAACAAAAAACACACAGATATTCTAGTGATTTTGCTCCTAATTTAGCAATAAAATGGTATCAACCAGAACAGAGGAATGTTGGCAAAGTATCTTTTTTCCTATTCATTCTTTTCTGTTGAAATAAGTACTAAGGAAGAAAGACAAAAATAAATAGTATAAGTAAGACTTAAAAACACAGATTTTAAATGTTCTCTGCCATGGGAAAAAAGGATAGTGTATCAAGTTTAAACATTTGTGAGTTTCAGATTTGAATAGAAATTATTTTAATATTCTTTGTGTCTCTCATTAATGAAACACTGATCTTATTTCTATGTAGTTCTCCCAAAATAGAAACAGTTATTAACTTCCTGACACAACAATGTGCTTGTTTTGGGGATTAGACTAAAATGCACTATTAACTAACTGGCAGTACACAGTAGGGTCAAAAGAGCTGAGCTGTAGTTCTAAAGCTGTTACTAATGAACTGTATGACCTAGGACAAATCACCTAACTTCTAGGATGTGTCAAAGGCCCATGCTTTCAAACTCTGACGTTTTACCCCATAATCCAGCCCACACTTAAATATGTATGTTACTGAAACACAATTTCATCTCTTAATGTGGGTTTTATCCTGGTGTTACTTGTTTCATTTTATATTTCATTTTTTCAGAATGCCATGAATAACCTAAGTTGATTTCAAACCACTGCAGTTTGAAAAATCCTAGATTACACCATCTCTGAGGTGCCCTCTGTTATTTTGAGGTTCTAACATTAGCTGTAAAATACTCAATTTTCTATCTCAGGTAGAAATCTTAATTTTAATCAAGTAACAAGGAGAATATTCATTGATACTGATTGATGTAAAAACAAGTTCAGAGAATAAGTCTTCTAAAATCCTATGCTGAAGTGTTTTTTAAATAATAAGAAAACTGTAAGATTATATAATGCCTTTAACATAATTAAAAGCTTAAATTGACCTGTTAAATGTCATTTTCAGAACTCAAATATCTCCCTGGCTAATCTATATATTCCAGTAGTCAAAGAAGCTGTACCTTCACATCAAAGAAAGTAACCTCCTATTTGACTCCCCAAAACAGAGAAAATCAATAGATGACCAATTACAGTTAATAACTCCAAACACTAAGGATTTGCAAAATAGTAAACACTCAGAAAATTTTAGGTACATAAAGTAAACTAGAAATAGCTTTTACAAGTGATAAATACAAAAGTTCTTATTTCATAATGCTACAGTATCCAATGCACGTCTTGTTTAAGTGTTACCCAAAGAAATCAAGTTTATAATTATGTTCAGTGTAGTTACATCTATTTATTAATTGGACGTGTTAAATATAATAGGAAAGAAATTTTTGCTTCCCTCAACACAAATATTTTTAAAACTGCATATGAATCACATTGCTCTTTAGTAGTAATTGCGTATTTTAAAAACCAGTATGGTTTACAAATCAATGTAAACATATAGTCTTCAGATTGGAAGAACCAAAAATGTTCATGTGTTCAGTCATTTTTTAGCTACAGAAAAGAGAATACACTTATACTGCAATAGTTAAAGCATTACCTCTATGAAAATTCTAAAATATGCCTAACTCTTTTATGCAAAATTATTACCATTTTTAGGAACATATTAGAATAGCCTCATAGTCAAAGAGTTTTTCCCCATTCATTCCTAAAAAACTCTTTAACAAATTCCTTCTTCTTCCTCAGCCTGACTATGAGGTCCCTCAATGTTAGTCTCTAATAAGTTTAGTCCAATGCCCCTAATATTCAACCAATAAAATCAAAATTAAAATTCTCATGAAAAAGAGAGTTTAGAATATCTCACTTCACAATTCTTCTGAATATGCTAAAGAATTTGATCTTTTTTGAACTGGTCCAAAGAGATGCACAACAAAGGAAAACTTTTTTCTGAATTTTAATTAAAATTATCTAGGTCAAAAGTTTCCAAAGAAGGATAAAAATTAACTTTAAGACAATGACTGAGAGATATTTGTTTACATTTACAGTTTCACAGACCTCCTTACATCCTAAAAATACCACAATATGGCCAATAATTAATGTAACTGGTTTTGAACATATTTAGGATAAAGTGCATCTTTTTAAAGTATCAAATTCTTTAAAATTCAGAAGCATGTGAAGATTTATCTCCTGTTAGTTGGTGTGCAAAAATGAACCTGACATTAACATTAACAGGTCCATGCTGGAAGTTACACCAATAACTTGTCTTCTTCTTTGAAATAATACAGTGAGATCACCTCTAAGACTGGCAAAGCTTAATTTCAGAATAGGAAACCTATTTTTTTAAAAAAATTTTTATAACCCTCAAGAACATACATGAAAATGGAAACCAGGTTAACAAAGAGGGCTTTTTAGGAGCTGGGTTAAGAAATAAGTAAAAGAGATTTGCAATAATATGTTGTTTCACTGAAAAACAATTTGTACTATAATTAGCTCAGTAGCCCTTTTTCTACAAAGGTAATGGAAATGTCCACTCCAGTCCATCTAGGCAACTATAAATTATTAAAACTTTTCTGAGGTTAACAGTTAAAAAAAAAAAGTCTGACCTGGAATTTTCACTCAGGGTTGTAACTTTGCAAGATTTATCTGAAACCAAGTAAGTTTCTACACATTTTACTTAATCATGATGGTTGAATTGAATCTGTACCTATGTGAAAATGGCAATGCATTCTGAGTCGGTTCAGGCCTTGGCTCTGAGTTCTGGGTCACATCAGGTGTTCTTTCATCATCTGTCCCATTGATACTTTCTGGTGTTAAAGGAGACTGAAGATCCCCTCCTGCTGATTCCTTTAAAAAAAAAAAGAAAAAGGGAGTGGGGATAAAAAAGTGTTACACTTTTGTTAAAATACACAAGATCATCTAAAAGTTAAAACTGACTCTGATGTATGCTTACTTATGAAATATAGTTATTTCAATTGAAATTGGAGTCAAAGACGTAAAAATGAAATTTGAAGGAGAAAAAATTTTAAAGCAAAGCAACGCACAGGAAAACTAACTGAAACAATACAATTTAAAAATGTAAACATAACACAATTTAGAAATGTAGTTTCAAAGAACTGAAAAACTTTTAGGTTATATAAGCAATTAATTGGTTAAAATAAAATATTCAACTAATTACTTAAGAAAAAAAAGATGGGACAAAAATGCAAGAAGATTTTATTTTTTATTTGGGAGGGTAGGAAGAGAAAGGGAACGAAATCTTCAACAAGTCAATTTTTTTGATCTGCCATAGCTTTCAATTCCAAGAGACATTTAGAAAAGTAACTGGAAATATTTCTATAGCACATTATATATAATGTATTTCAGCTTTTCTTGCCTGCTACTCATAATGAAATTATTTCTCTTTGCAATATTTCCTGTCTTATTTCTATCAAGGTAAATTTAGTTTATCCCACTGGAAAATGGATGGGATTTAAAACAAAGGTCACCCTGACACCTACTCTTATGACTGCCATCATCAGATTATCTAAATTTGATATTAGAAGTCAGAATGAGGGGTCATTTGATAACCCTGGTAACCAGGGGTGGTCCTAGCACCAGACTGTTAAAGAGCAGCTTGATAGACCCCTTGCAATCTCTGACCAATAAAACTTCACAATAAAACATCAGTGTCCAATAGGGGAGTAGTTGGGGATAGTCATATTTGTCAACTTGAAAGAATATTAAGATTTCCTCTCAAATAAAAATAAGAATATGTGTCATATAGGAAAATGCTTATAACTAGAAAAAAGAATATAAGGAGATATCTAGATTATGATAATTTATATACTTTACATAAAAATTATTGCACGTGAAGAGGCACTAGAAAGAAATATGGAAAATACTGATATTAATGTGGTGAGACCAACTTCCTTTTTTGGGGCTTCTGGTTTTATATTGCTGTATGTGTTTTATTTTACATTTAAATATTTTAACTAATACTACCATAGTGCTATAAATTATACAAGCTATCAAAGATCAAAAGACTAGTTTCTTGATTCCACATCCTCACTTAACTATTTTTCAATTATTAATGGAATCTCTAGTTTGACCTTTAATTTCATTCTTTTAAAATCTTTCCTCTGGGGCTTCCCTGGTGGCGCAGTGGTTGAGAGTCCGCCTGCTGATGCAGGGGACACAGGTTCGTGCCCTGGTCCGGGAAGATCCCACATGCCGCGGAGCAGCTGGGCCCGTGAGCCATGGCCGCTGAGCCTGCGCGTCCGGAGCCTGTGCTCCGCGATGGGAGAGGCCGCAACAGTGAGAGGCCCACGTATCGCAAAAAAAAAA
>NW_020174269.1:1067097-1116371 GCF_003031525.2 Neophocaena asiaeorientalis asiaeorientalis
CCCCGTATAAAAAAAAAAAAAAAAAAAAAAAAAAAATCTTTCCTCTGAATCTACTGTTTCTATTAACTGATAGTCAGTGTACGAATAGTTTGTAGTATACTGTGAAAACATGAAATTTTGTTTCACAACAAAGTCAGATCCTACTGAGGGAACAGTATCCAAAATGACTATCTCTAGATCAAGTATGGACCATGTCAATTAGCCTGAAAAAGTTCAAGCAGCCAGTAAGAGACCATGAGGTATTCATATTTGGTTTCAATAAATTGGGAAAATTTTTCTCCAAGAAAGGCCAAACTAAAATAATCAAGGTTGACTGTCCAATCAACTAAACAGTAAGTTGGCCAAGACCTAATTCAGTGGAAATGATAACAGAAAAAATTACCTTGTTAACCTGAAAGGGCATAACCAGTATTAGCAACTAAGGATTTGTTAGATTTGGTTGATAAGAGTGTGAGGCCCAAAGTAGATTAGGATTAAAAGAAAGAGTCAGAGGAGGAGTGTGATTTCTGGTTCTTATTACCTTCTGGGGTGAAATAAGAAAGATTATGAGGCATGGGTGTTGGGGAGGCTATAACTGTTGATGATACTGAAGTAGACTCTTCTTAGAGACAAGCTAAGAAGGAGAGAAGGAAGAAAGGGATAGAGGTTGCAACAATTCCAGCATCTCAACAGAGCAAGCTTTTCTTCTGAAAGCTCGATTATTAGCTATATTTAACAAAAGGCATATTGAAATTACCCTAGACACTATACCTAAAATGAAAACAAAAGCCCAAAGCATATTTCATTTTTAAGGATGTTCTAAAAAAAATTAACATTTGCTCAAGAGAACAAGAAATAGTTCCAACAGTACATAAGGGAAATGAAACTCCTTTGCCTTCTAACTATTCCAACTAGGTAGCCGCACAGGTAGCCAAGTGTTGTGTGAAACCTTCTAGAAATTTTACATATGCTAAAAGTAGCACTGCGAAACTAGTTTTATTTAACATATTCCAAACATCTAGTTGTTTTTTAGTTAAAATTTTGTGTAATTTCCTAAACATTCCACTTCAGTTATTCCTTAAAGACCCCAACTTTCATAAAACCTGCATTTTATATCTTTAAATCAAACATTAAAATGAAAAGCATGGAGATATATCTATTAGACTACAAACTTTTGAGAAAGTAGGATAATTCCTCTTTAGAAAGAGATTCCTAAACTAATATGGCTAGCCACTTCTATGGTAAATGTTTAAGGAAAAAATTATCAAATAATATATTCTTTGATCACAGTTGATAAAAAAATTAAAAGTGTAAAATATAAATAAAAACTGAGATTTAATCAACTTCTATCACCTCTCCATCCTTATTTTGAGAAAATAAAACTCACATCTCACTGTTTCTGGGAAATTTCCCTCACACCCCACACCAAAACAAATAATCTGAAAAAGAAAAATAACAGTCAAATTGAAAAAAAAGTTTGCATATTAAAATATGAGAGAGTATCAAGGAAGCCAAAACTAACACATGTGACCACTCTATAAAAAAGGAACCTGAGCAATGATGTAAGATTCAGAAAGTGCTTAAGAATTCTCTCTACTCATTTATGAAGTGGCAAGAAAGTCCTCCTGCAAAAATCAAAAAGCTCCAGAAATATCTTGAATCACATGGAAAAGAAATCAGGTTGGCCCTCACTCCAGGCCAGGCCTTCAGGGTGGTGTCACCAGCCTACTCTCAGGTGTATGTGCCATAGAAGGAGGATGGAGTGTCAAGGGTTAGCTCTATTAAAGAAAAAAACTCAGGAAATTGCAGACGATCAATTACTGGTATGATTTATGCAAGAAAGAGTAACAATCAAAGAAAAGCCTTCAGCTTTAAATCAAAATACTAGTGAACAAATGAAACATAGTATTATTGAATTTTAATTTATAAATGTAAAAGAATCTTTTTTAAAAAAAAAGTCTTTACATTAACTGACTTTTTTTTTTTTTTAAGATGTTTTTGTTTTAATTTTTTTTGCTGTGTTTCTGTGCAAGGGCTTTCTCTAGTTGTGGCAAGCAGGGGCCACTCTTCATCGCGGTGCACGGGCCTCTCAACTGACTTTTTAGATTAACTCATCAACTACTGGCTTTGATTCCAACAGATAAGAGGGCTTATGCTGTACAACCTCCTATCCTCCCAACCTGTCCCACTCCCTTTCCACCTGCTCTTCAACCTCATCAAGACTTACATCCTCTTGGCCCTCTGCTATTATGCTAGTTGTCAGGCTCAACCTGGCTTTATTTCTCTCCATACCCAGCCTGCAATAGAAAGTCAATCACCTCAATTATATTCTCAGTAGCATCATCCCAACTTCTGGGCTTCCTTACCTTCCACAACACCCATCTTGCCAATTTCTAATTCATATCATCATTCCCTATTCTCATGTGCCCAAGCTGCCAAATGCTATGGGAGAAAATACGTTGAATATGCTGGTTAGTGTCATGAAAATAATTTTGAGCTCTGACTTCAATTATGCTCTTGAAGTGACGAGTATTCTTTAATTTTACTTATTCCCACTTGACTCTTCTTTTTCTTTACCTAACAGCAGTCTCAAACCTCTGTTCAAGCTTTCTCTTGTTTGGTTGTCCTTCCTCTCAGAGAATGATCTAACTCTTCCTTCACAGAAAAAATGGAAATAAATTGGCATAGACTTCCTTGATCTCACACCTATCTGCATCTAAATCTGTTTTTATCCTTCCCTCCTATCTCAGATAAAGTAGTTAATTTGTTTCCACCCTTCCCTCTCACATTACCCTCTTCTGCACAATGCTCCATCAATGATCCCTTCCTTCTCGTCTCTTTTTCCTTCTCTAACTCCTTCCTTTCATTTAAGAACACATTCCAGTCACCCCCACACATACATTCCAGAAAAAAAATTCTTAGCTCCATATCCTCCAGAGATTATCACGCTAACCCTTTTTCTCCTCATACAAGAGAACCAAATATTTGTTACCTTATTCTTATTACTAAGCATTTTGGCCTCAAGAATAACCTAAAGTCACTAACTATCTCCTTTCATTCTAGAAAGTGCTTCACATTGCCCTTCCTTCCCAACAGTCCCTGTATTTACAAGTGGACTCCACTTTGTTAGGTTGAAAGTCCTCTTAAAGTCTCAACCTAGTGGAACTCTGCTCCCTGCACTGCCACGTCATTGTCTCCAACTTAAAATGCTCTTCTCTTGACTTCTGTGCTAACATTCTCTGCTGGTTCATTTCCTACTTCTGTGTTTTTCCCTATATCTCCCTCAAATTCCTTAAGTGACCATCTTTTCTTTTTAAATTAATTAGTTAACTTTTATTTTTGGCTGTGTTCGGTCTTTGTTGGGGGGGTGCACGTGGGCTTTCTCTAGTTGCTGGGAGCGGGTGCTATTCTTCATTGTGGTGCACAGGCTTCTCACTGAAGTGGCTCCTCTTGTTGCGGAGCACAGGCTCTAGGTGCATGGGCTTCAGTAGTTGGGGCTCGAGGGCTCTCGAGCGCAGGCTCAGTAGTTGTGGCACACGGGCTTAGTTGCTCCGCGGCATGTGGAATCCTCCCGGACCAGGGCTTGAACCCGTGTTCCCTGCATTGGCAAGCGGATTCTTAACCACTGTGCCACCAGGGAAGTCCCTTTAAGTGACAATCTTTAAGTGACAATTTTTGACCCTTGTCTCTCCTGTCTTTCCATCCTATTTTTTTCTGGATGATATCATTCTCACCTACAGCTTTAACTATTACTCATTTGTTGATGATTCTTGAGACTTAGTTCCAATTCCAAATTTCTAACTACACACTATTCACCTGTATGTCCAATAGGATTGAAATTCATTCTCTGAAGTAGATATCCTCCTTTGAAGTTCATGCTACAAACCAAGAATAGAAGTTTCAGAAACATCTAACTTAATATCTTGCTTTACCATTCTCCCTTGCCTTCACTATTTCCTCAATTCTTAACATTTCCTCCAAGTTCAGTCAAGTCCACCATTACGTCTATTCCCTCCCTCTCTATTTTCACTGCCAATAACTAGTAGGTAAACCCAATAGAGAAACAGATAAATACTCCATTGGGACAAGTAACAGGATTAAAGACACAGATCTCCACTGCCCTTACTTTGGAGAGCAAAAAAAATATCCAGAGAACTCTAGTGAACCTTTCCTGAAGTTGTAAAACTTGTTCTTGTGGTATTTGGTTCAGTAAAACCACACTTGTCATATGATACTAAGAAGGCATCATATTAATGTATAGGCATTCACTAATTCTAATGGTATATTTGTGGGCTAGATATATAAATAATATAGTTTACGATAGTAACAGTTGGCTACTGCAGACCACTTTTCAAAAAATCCATTTATAGCAGGAAAATCTAAAACATTCGAGATTTACTGCACTTGAAATGTCCTTAGAAATGATATAGTTCAAACCTCTGACCTTACAGATTCAAGAACCATGGCCAAAGAGATCAACTGACTTTCATAGGATCAAACAGCTCGTCACAGAGAGCCTAATAATCACTTACAATAAACCAGTGCCATTGGGTAAATATAATTTATCGTTAAAATGAACATTTAAAAAATTATGGTATTTATAACAAAGCTAAATAAACTTTATTTTTCTCTGAATACACACACTCACACACACATATAATCCATTTTTTCTATAAAGTGTATTCTAAAAAATCTTGAGGAAGAGGTTTAGACATACTAAATATAAATCAAGGTAGCTACTACAATATATTTAATGCTATACAACCTGATATCTTAAATGGAAAAAAAAAGCCCATGAATTTTCTCTGGCTACAAACAAGTGATGGAGTAAATATATTTTACTCAATTTAAAAGTCTTAGTCAACTGAAGCTAAAAATTATTTTTTTTCTAAACTCCAATGAAGAAAAATGTGGATTAAATGATCATATAGCCCCTTTTTCTTCAATGCATATTCTGAGGAAAGTGCCTAACAAGTTAACTGAAATACAGTATTTTAAAAACTGTGAATTATGTAAGAAATTTCAAGTTTAAAGTCAATCATCTCTCTTGATTTTATATCAAATTGACTATTTAAAATATTCCCATGGAAACATGAGAACATAAGATCTCCAACAGAGGAAAAGTTCTAAATTAATGTCTGTTATTTAAAGAGAGATGCAAAAGAAACTGACAACTAATATGTGATTCAAAGCATTCCTAGAGATGTTACCTTGATGAAGACAACATGAAGATTATCTGATAAGACCACATATTTATATCAAGTATACAACCTTAGCTCAAGAGTCTAAGAGGGAATGGGCCAACTTTGTTCTAAATGCCAGACTCCTTTCATCACAAGCCTTTAGGGAGATGGAATGGTTTGTCTACAGCACTATTTCTCAAAGTCTGATTCCCCAGATCAACAGCCATCAGCATCTCTTGGAAACCTGTTAGAAATGCAAATTCTCAGGTCCCAGCTCAGCCCTTCTAAATCAGAAATGCTAAGGTTGGGACTCAGCAATTTGTGTTTTAACATGTCTTCCTGGGGCTTCTGATATAGGCCTTATTCAATTAAGGCATCTGTATTTTTCTAAATAACTATGTCAAGGCTTTACATCATCATCTTCACCATTACAGCCACATTGGAAACTCAGCTGTTAACATTTATTAAGCCTTTACTATATGCTGAGCACTTTGTAATCCTTATTTAATTGTCACAATAACTTTGTAAGGAAATATCATCCTTATTCCCATGTTATGGACTAAAGAAAATACTAACATGCCTAAGTTCAGAAAACTAAAAAGGGTTAGAGCCCAGATCAAAGCCAAGCTCTAGAGTGTACATTATTGCCATTATTATGTGACAGTGTCAACATGACATTGCCATTATCATACTTATTCCACCCAACAATCCTGTAAGGTAAGTAATGTAATACTCATGTTGCAGATGTATAAACAGACTTGGGTTAAGCAATTTTTCCAAGATCACATAGAGGCAGAAAAAGAATTTATGTCTAAGTTTGTTTGACTTGAAAATACATACACCTAACTGGTCTGCTATACCACCTCGAATAAAAGTGAAAGCTATGACCAACTCAGTGTCTACTATTATCAATTATCCCATTTAATCTCTCTACCCACTTTGCTGAATTCCTGAGTAACATTCTAGTCTTCAGACAGCGTGTTAATTTAGTAGATTGGGTTAAACCAGTGAGAATCAAGCTGTGCTTTCTAGCTGAATAGAATCAGAGTGGCCAAAGGTCATACATACAATGCGACTCAAAACAGAAATAGTAATGACCTCTGTAAGGGACTGTCATAAAAAAAAAAAAGAAAGGAGAGGAAAGAGAAATGAAAATACCATTTCCCCCCTATTTCTCTGGCTCTGTAAATTAATCAGACTTCAAATATTTTAAAAAGATAAATTAAGGTCAGTATATTTTGGCTCTCAAATACTAATGAACTTAAGACATTTCTTTATTCTTTATATTTCACAGCACTTTCCAAATACAAACATCTTTGATATATTCCTTTGATGAAAGGCTTAAAGACATTCCTTCCACCAAAGAGAAGCAGGTATCTTAGCAGCAACTTGTAACACTTTATGACCAATTAAACAAACACAAGTTATGATTAGAGAAGCAGGAACTAAGTACAAGGGCAAAGTGTAAACCATTACAATTTTACTGGAGTTTTTTCAGTATTCTCTTATTGAATGTGTTATAGCATCCTCCTGTGACACTGGCATCATTCACCTGAGGAACTGGAGCTCCCAACGTGTACTGGTACTAAATTTTAAATAGGCTTTTATGCTTAAAAGCATTGCTACATTATCACAGCACTTAGGGAGACAGATTCGAGGGAAGTTTCAAAATGATCATTCTTGTTATTCCAGGTCACTGCAAGTACAGAAGAGGTATCATGGAGCTTTGGCTTCAATCCAGAGTACACCTTTAGTCTATGAGGAAATATGAACTTTAAGCATACTCAACAGAACTCTTCTTTCCTCTGAAAACACTCAAAACTATTTATACCAGTAGGGTTTACCAAACAGAGTTGGGTGCCAGGGGTGGGGAGGAAGGTGAAGAGCAAAATATTTTCTAAAATGTTCCAATCATTTGGCTAGTCACAAAATTCCAAGGCAATTACTATTTACTCACTTAAGAAAGTTTTATGTAAATCAGCTACTACTGACATATTCCACAGAAACATTTGTAATATCCAATCCTTCCTTTTATAAAATCTCCTAAGTACACTTCAAAAACAAACAATCACTCTAGAGAAGAACCCAGCACAAAGCTGAACCTTACTCTTAAGATGACAATTGAAATAAAGATTAACTTTAGAGAAGTCTATTATTAAAAAGCTGAAAATGATTGGCTTTCTATGAGTGATATTATTACATTAAAACCTTTGTGAAAGTACTCAAATGTAACTATTTAATGAATTTTATTTAGAGATGTAATTAATTTCCAACTGAAGAAAGATTACAATGGACAAGTAATAGGTATTAACTCATTTTGTTAAAGGAAAAAGGGATGCTTTTTCTTTTCTTTTTCTTTCTTTATTTTTTATTGGAGTATAGTTGCTTTACAATATTGTGTTAGTTTCTACTGTACAGCAAAGTGAATCAGCTATACGTATACATATACCCCCTTTTTTTGGACTTCCTTCTCATTTAGGTCACCAAAGAGCATTGAGTAGAGTTTCCTGTGCTATACAGTAGGTTCTCATTAGTTATATATTTTATATATGGTATCAATCCCAATCTCAAAAAGGGATACTTTTTTAAAAACTACAACCTTTGGGTCTCAGTGCTGAGCTGTAAAATGTCCCAACTGTCAGATTTAAACACACCATAAAATCAGGTAGAACAAACTATATTGTTTATATATTTTTATTTTCTGTATATTGTGATGTTTTGACATCTTAAAAAACCTTTCTGGCTAGCCAATTCTTAGAGATAGCAGGGGGCTAAGGCGGGAGCATGGCTTTGATATGCAAATTAACCACACCAGGCCATACCTCCTCTATCTGGCCCCTCCATCCCAGGAGACAATATTCCTCTGCCTTAATCATCCAAGGAGCTCGATACTAGGCAACTAGGAACTAACTCTCTATAGTTTACGGCCCACTGAAATCATTCAGGCTAGCCAGTCCTAAACTGTTCACCCTGCCCTGCCATTCCCAACAGAAACCCCAATACAGGCTCTAGCCTTGGTGTTCCCCTGTACTCTTGCTTTCTGCCCTCTGACCACCCTGAGGCATCCCTGGTGCCCCCCCCAGAGGTGTGTCGTGCCTCCTGTTTCTAGGACCTGTGAGGACAATAAACTTCTGTTTTCCCAAGCCTCTCCTATGTCTTCTCTTGCGGGGCTGCACCCGGCTGACCATCACAGAACACAGAATACAAACAATAGGGCAATCTATGTTTTTTATATACAATTGTTTTTAAGTTGTATGCACATTAAAAAACTGAGTTTTAATTACTAAACAGATTTTTTCCCCCTGAGATTCTTGTACACATTGGTATATAGGAAAAAAACCCTTTCTCCACTAGTATGGATTAACTGAAGGTGCATTTCTATGTCTACTTTGGAATCCAATCACCTTAATTTTGCCATTATTTTCCTAAATTTATCTCTGGCATAAAGGATACCATCTAAAACGAACAAGGCTTATAAGTAAGAATAGAAATTAGATACCCACCTGTGAAGGTGTACTGGTAAGTTCCATCTTTTCTTGTGATTTCTCCTTGGCTAGTCGAGCAGCTTCTTTAAATTCCTGAAACTTTTCTGCAAACTGAATGTAGAAAGACTATATACATTAGTCAAATAAAAATAGGTCTTAATGCCCACTTTCATCTTAGTTTTCTTCCATTTTATGGAATAACAGACTCTTACACAGCAACTTAGCCCTCAAATCAACTACAGGCATAATATGAAAATAACAGGAAAATAAACCTAATATCCAACATTTGCACACTATAAAGTATTCTGACAGATCTCATTAAAAAAAATCATGATGGGGCTTCCCTGGTGGCGCAGTGGTTGAGAGTCTGCCTGCCGATGCAGGGGATGCGGGTTCGTGCCCCGGCCCGGGAAGATCCCACATGCCGTGGAGCGGCTAGGCTGGTGAGCCATGGCCGCTGAGCCTGCGCATCCAAAGCCCGTGCTCCGCAATGGGAGAGGCCACAACAGTGAGAGGCCTGCGTACCCCCAAAAAAAAAAAAAAAATCATGATAAAACTAAGTTAGAATTTGGTTTCAGCTAGCTTAGTTTGGTCTCTCCTTGGTTGTTCAGATATACTTTACTAAGACCAAGGTGTGGGGTACAAGTTGGGAGTGGAATCAGTAAAGACGGGCATACTATGTTTGTTTCTCATGGAGAAAACTAAATCGCTTAAGTGTCCACTCCTAATCATCTCTGTATCTGGATCATGCTTTTAACTTTTACTAGAATATAAACTCTTGTATTATGTAAGGCATTTTATTTGCAGCAGTACAAACAGCAACGTTTACTACTGTCACTAACTGACGTTACTAAAACTTCATTTCCAAAGATTCCTAAACAGCTAATGCACAGCAGCAGAAAGGAGAAGCAGGACCCCACAAAGGTCTTTAAGATTGGCAACAATTTTAAAAAATTACTTTATATGAAATGCTAACTCTTTGGAACCCATGGTAATCAAATAAATGTCATGGCCACAAACAGTATCTATTTATGAACTGGAAGTGGAAACTAGTCTGCCACTGTTCTCAGAGAGAATAAGGCAAGGCTACAAAATAACCAAATTTAAAAAATCTAAAATCTTTGTGCAATTCAAAACATCTGTTATAGCTAGCAATAAAAATATGAAATTATAGGTCCCTCTTCGAACCCCATAAGCCAACCCTGATTTCATTGCCATCTTGGGAAGGAAAGCTTTGTAAGAAAAGGCTCATGATACTCTGACCTGCCAACAGGGAGACGGAGGAGGGTCAAAATTAAAGTTGTCATTGTTATAACTTTCCTTCTTAAACACTGTTACCCCCACCTACAACTTGTAGATCAGGAAACCGAATCTGTATTATTATACTTATCTAATTAAAGAGAATATCTCATTACTGTAAAAAAAAAAAAAAGTCTGAATATAGAGCTAAAAACGTCTCATTCACATTGTTGGAATTGAAATAAAAGCAAAACCATAATTAATTTCTCTTTATGTAATTTGAAATAATACACAAAGTTTTTCTTACACTAATTTGGCATTCCAAAGTAGTTAATGTTTAAAATTCTTCTCAACTTCATAAAGACCCATGCTGTTGCTAATTTTTATAGGTTTAAGTTTCCATGATAACAAAATACAATTTGGTAAGCACTCTAACAATCCAAGCATAGTTGGAATTTTCCTCATACATCAACCTTAGGAGACCAGAAGTTTCTTTCAATGCTGCTGCTCTCTCATATTTTGAGAGTACCTTGCCTAGAATTGCCTTCAGAGCCTTCTCCAAACTATTACAATGTTTCATTTCATGTATGATTTTAGTGACAAAACAAGCCAGAATATTTACAGGCTTGCTTCACTTATGTAAAAGATTATGTACTCCTTTGGGTCCCTTATAGTTTACAAAGCACCGACATTAATCTTCAAGGTAGCTTGGAAAATAAGTCATGATTTTGTGATCTTTGGACCAAAACATTCTGAAGAGACTGATCATAAGCTCTTAGAGCCAAGTCTAGTGAATAAACAAACTAGAGTTGGCTCCAGGAGCTACTGAGTTGTTTCCTAATGGTTAATCCACCCTCACAATACAATACTAGAATTCGCTACCAGCTTGGTCAAAAGCATATGCTAACTTTAAAGAGGAAAAATAAAATTCTTTAACTATAAAAGCTATTCTTAGAAAAAAGATCAGATAAGAGAAGACAATATGAGTGACAGAATTTAATAAACTATTTCTTTGCCACATTAACTATCTGCCCAGTAACTTGAAAGATGTAGTAAAAAAACAACAACAACTTAATATAGTCAAAATTACTTAGGCTCAAAAATCATTTCATGCAGGTTTGAGAAATTAATCCACAATTTAGTTCCTTTGTTGTCAAGAAATTCAGCAAGTGTAATATAATTATAGTTTTAATGTTTTTGCTATAGGCTTTAATAGACAATTTCAAAAGAAAATTTCCAAAAAGGTTCTGAGTAACGGCAAAAATATTAGAATAAATGTGTAATTTCCTAAGGGGATTGTTTATGGAGGGACAATGCTTAACTCGATGCCTGTGTTCCCTGCTATGTTGAAATACTTTAAGTCTAAAACTTATAACTTTACCACAGCTCAAGAAATATATTTAGAGAATATAATGGGTGTAAGAGAAATGAAATCAGTTAACACTTGTTTGTTTTAATCACCTTACAGAGAATGACTTATAATCATCAAGACAAAAGTTAAAATAATTGTAAAAGTGAGCTTTCAACTCTAATTTATATCAAAAAGATAACAAAAGCACTTGAAAACAAGTGTTAAGGAAAGTTTACAACTAAAACAAAAGGAAAGAAAGATTATTTTAACTACTGAACTATCTAATTATAACTTCAAGTCAATAAATATTCACATAAGTGTAAGATTTTTTAAAAGAAATAATTTTTAAGAATCTCAATGATTTCTATAACGAACAGCTTAGGTTTCACTTAAGTATTAACGGTGTATATCTAACAAGAGCCTGATTACCCTGCACTTGAGCTATTTCAACTCTCAAGCCATCAGATCCTATGTATACCAAATCATACACAAAATATGGTTCAAATGTAGGGTTATTCTTTTAACTGAATGCTTCAAACAGAGAAGTTTTAAGCATAACTCTTTGGGTCTGGTGAGCATCAAATGTGAAGGGTAAAAGTGAGTAATCCTCATCTCCTTGATCATCTTGTTATCCTGAGATTGTTTCCTTTTCCTTTTAAACTCTTTCTTTGTGACATCCACAAGAACTCAGGATGCTGCTGGTATGAACACTGCATGGCTTTTGTTTATATGCAGGAAAACTGTTTTATTTCCAGTATTTAGCCTGGTGATGCTCTGTATTTTATCAGCCGTTCTAGCCACAGTAATTTACTTGGTCAGTTCCGAGAACTCCTCACAGTGTCTCTTAGATCTTACTCTGTGTTGCATCAGAGGCCTCAGAGTAATTCCCACCCAGACAAAGCACCACTTTCCTAAACAGTAACTTATATGTGCCTGCTATCATGTCTGAAATATCACTATCAGCTTGAGTTTTCACAATTCAGAAGCGTTTGGTGTCTACCTATCTTACAGAACATCAACCAAGGGTGCTAACTCCCGAGCAAAGTCCATTCTGAAGTGATAATTCCCACATTTTATTTCCTATCATACCTAGTCAACCACAAAAACCCTCCTCAATCAATGGTGACTGTTTTTAATGTATACAATGTTTCCAACTGACAGTGGGATCCACTGATCTCTCACTTCTTGCTCTGCTGTCACTACAGTTGTTCTGAAAATACCAAAGAAATTTCTCCTACATTTTATACTCTCCATTTTCTATTATATATTTAAGACGTCTGATTTGAAGATGTAGATTTCCACTCAGATCTTATGATTTAACTTACTTTCGAAAGATGATGCTCAGAGGAGAACCCCAGTCCATAAACAGTGTTTGCCCGGCTATCAGCCCACTGGCCAAACTTCTGAGATGTTTTAGTAAATGTCATGTTTGGGGTGATGGTGCTGTTAATTATTGCCTGAAAAATAAAACAAGTATGAGTAACCAGCCAAAAATTCGCAAATAGGCGTTTAAGCACAGGACTATTCAGATACATAAAAACTCAGGACTCCTATTGAGCCACAATGTTAAATATATAAAGAGTTAGAGAAACAGTTTTTAACATTATAAGTGACTGTGGCAATATGGTAATAAGAAAACTATAAGTATAATGGCACTCTACTATAAGTTTCAATACTTTACAAGCAAAATAAGTTTTCCTGTGATGCAAAAACTTTTAAAGAGTTTTTAATGTGGTCAGTGTCTTCTCTTTGAACATTTAGGATCAATATCTATGAATTTTGGATGATATTCACCAGAAGCAAGTAGGTTTTAATAGTTGTTTATTTACAAAGTAAGGACCCCTCTCCAAAGAATCAAAAATAAAGGCAGCAATAGAACAAATTTTCTATTTGATCACTATTTTCTAAAATCCCTCAACAAGAATTTTCTTAAAGCCAACTTACCTGAAATATACTGTGATACAGAAAAAACTTTCGATCCTTTAGTAAGTTTTCCTTTACTCAAGAGAAAAACAAACCCTTAAATATACACTTTGCTTCTTTACATATAAAGTCGTATAAAATCATGGTAATGAGAATCACTATCACTTCTGTTTATAACATAGTTTCTTAGAAAACTAGTCTTTTAGTACTTTATTAAATATTAACTTTGCTGATCACTTTAATAAACTTCAACTACTCTTTAACACATTAATTTCAGTTCGTTCATCCCCTCTGCCAGTACTGTTAAGGTGTAGAATCAGTTTTAGTTAAGTAGTCTAATGACTCTGTAACTGAGATTGAGATTACAAAGTGATCCCATAATAATAAAAAGATACATTATCAAATCCATAAGCAGTTATTTGGCGAACTATTAAATGTGGAATAAGAATCAAGCATTCCAGAACAAAGCTAAATCTGTACACATGAACAACAGTATAAACGTAAATATTTATGAGCTATGCAGGTATTGATGAAGTTATAATGAATGTATGACATTTGTCCTACTAAAGTAGACAGTAAGAGAGTGGTGGCTTGCCTTCTCTCACAGACAGTAGACATGTTATCTGACAGTAGACACGTTATCTGTTGTTACATGAGAGCCCTTATTCTCTATAAGCATTTTCACCTCCGACAAAATTTATACACTAATATACTGCCTTACCCTTTGGTTCAAAAGCTGTTTTTCCTGGCATGTCATTTTAGATCCTGTAAAATGTAGCTAACAACTGCTCTAACATGCAGGGTTGTCATCAAATGAAAGACTGAGTGGGAAAGAATATACTAACGAATGGTAAGGACTTGTTTGGATATGCAACTACCTACTAGATGCCAAGCACAACTCTAGGAACTTGAGATACAACAGTGAGAAGCAACGTAACTGTGGATTACATTCTAGAGCAAGAAGAGTCAGTCATTGAACAAGTAAACAAGTAGCTGACCAATGAAATGTCAGAGAGTGGTAAGTGCTATGAAGACCACAGACCAGGATGGAATCAAGACTGAGAGGCAGAAAGGCAAGGGCTGGCCAGAACTACTTTAGATTTGGTGGTCCTTGAGTGTTCCTTGAGGAGGGTACATGTACATGTGAGCTGGGATCTGAGTGTTTCCAAGGAGAGATGGGCATCTTACAGGTGACCCTAACAACTCTCACATAGTGAGGCGAACACGGGCTTTATTAGGCATGTAAAACGTGTGACTCATGAGTTGCTGGTCACTGACCTTCTGGTTTGGCTATTTCAGACTAACTTCTTTCTGCTTTTATGTTTAAGAGTTCCATTTTAATCCCCATTCTGAACCTTTCCTTGCCTCCATATGACTTGTTTTGGGATTCTTTAATCAGTGAATAAAACTTTAAAATAATAGATGATTCTGCACTTAAAATTATTTATTAGAATTCTTAAAATAGAGTGCTACTATAAATCCATTTTTAAAAATTTTTAGTTCTTTAAAATAAATATGTCTCTCAATCCCATAGTTCTTGTCTTTTCAAGGAAAAGAAGTAGAAATGCTGTGTCATTACCAACCATATAGTGCCCTGATCCTGGCCCTTGGCCATACTGACGTCTCTGCAGCAGGATTAGAAAATCTTCAAGCAAACTTGACATGCACAGAAAAGGCCTTAAGTGAGAACAAATGGATGTTTTCTAATCAGGGGCACCTAAGGTTTTCCCAACTCATCATGTTGTGCAGAAACAGAAGTGAGGGTGGGGAAAAGAAACTCACCCATTTAGCTGCATCAAATAAACCACTACTGCTTACCAAAAAACTACTCCTGCAGGAAACTGCAACAGTTAATAGCATCAGTTCAGAAAGGTAACTAGAAAATGGAAAATGTGATAGAAAATATAACTCCAGTACAGAGAGTAGATTTTATTAAAAGAAACAAAAAAAACTTTTTCACAAGAGTTATATAAGAGCCTAATAATTACAAGCTACAAAGTATATTCAAAAATGGAAATGACAGAAGCAATAGTTCATACTGCTTCAGGAGAAAAACACATGAGGATTATTTAATCACAATGGACTTGGGCCTACTTTACTTTTATATATCATTTAACTGCCCTCTCTAATAAAACCACATCTTATCCATGGTTTGGGCCAAGAGAGAAATACAAATTACAGAGAATTGAAGGATCAAGTCAGGGAAAAGAAATAAATTAACACTCTAGGGTCTGAGATTATAATAATTAATATCTGTTAATTTCACTAAACAGTTACAAAATGTGGCAAAATTATTCTTCATTAAATAAAGCTTCAGATAAATTAACTATTGCTATTTCCCAAGTCCTATAAATCCTGAGTAAAAATGAAAAGAGGATCGATTATTCAAATAAATACATGTTAGTCACTTATGTACAAGACAAAGTGCACAAAGCCCCTGGGGTCCTATAATCCAGTTAAGGAGATAAGGAATGAGCACATAGAAAAAACAGACTGAAAGATCAGCATTAAATTAAATTATCTTTGATTCCCCCAAACCACTAGGCAATACATAATTAAAAGCTGGGGGCTTCCCTGGTGGCGCAGTGGTTGAGAATCTGCCTGCTAATGCAGGGGACACGGGTTCGAGCCCTGGTCTGGGAGGATCCCACATGCCGCGGAGCAACTAGGCCCGTGAGCCACAACTACTGAGCCTGCGCGCCTGGAGCCTGTGCTCCGCAACAGGAGAGGCCGCAATAGTGAGAGGCCTGCGCACTGCGATGAAGAGTGGCCCCCGCTTGCCACAACTAGAGAAAGCCCTCGCACGAAGACCCAACGCAGCAAAAATAAATTAATTAATAAACTCCTACCCCCAACATCTTAAAAAAAAAAAAAGCTGAATAATATTAATAATAATAGCAGTAAGTGTTTGCATAGTGATTACTACACACACTTTAAGTGCTTTTGCCTAAATTAATTTATTTAATCTTCACAATAATCCCACGGTGTAATGATGTAGTTATTTACATTAGTTCTTTTTTACAGATGAGAAAACTGAGACATGAAGACATTAAATATCTTGCTCTAGGTCACATAGCTAGTAAGTATTAAAGTAAAAATTCAAACCAGATGGTCCAGCTTCAGAGTTTGTGGTCTTAACTCTACACTGAACTGTGAAAATTTCCTAGGAATTATCTACATGTATTATTCAAAACTCATTGAGGAAAAAATGGAACTTCCCCCCTATTGAAGGGTATACTCCATCAGGCACTGAGGTAACCAAGTGCTTTGTAGATACCAACTCAATCCTTACAACTACTACTGAGGTGAGAACAATGAAACTCAGAGAAGTAAACACATAATTTGCCCCAAATCAAAAACTTCATAGATGGTAGAATTGAGATAGAAACCCAGGCAGTCCATGCTGATAAACATTTTACTATCTGCCTCTCCTAACAAATAAAAACAGGTCTTGTCCATACGCTTCTCTTCTGAATAATGGATGTCAGCTTTATTATTGAATACTGAACTTAATATTGACAGACTTCCTATGATTTAGGGATTCTGAACTGCCTACTAGACTATAGAAGTATATCTGAAAAGAAGTCTACTTCCTCACTAGATTACATGCTCCAAGAGTAGAAACTGTGTCCGTTCTGTTGAAAACTATATTCCTAGCACCTAACACAATGCCTGACACAACAGATATGCAATGAATATTTATCAAATAAACTGACTTCAAATTTGTAGAATATTTTGGCATGTAACTCAATATATATATAAGGTGGTTAATCCAAGTAATTTAGGGGATGAAAAAGTTGCTACCCTAAAAATGATCAATTTTGTTTTTTAAAAGGTAAGTTTTTAAAGCTCAAAAGAAAATATTTTATTTTAATGAAGATAAAAATCTTCTGAATAAAACTGAAGTGTATACTGCTGTTTTAAAGCAAAACAGCAAGGTTATTTAATGTAAATGTAACTTACCTTTGAGCCATCTAAACTGATTATCCTATACACGTTTCTTGTGCTGTCATAGAAATAAGACACAGTAACTGCGTGCTTGCTGGTGGGTACCCAGTTCTTCTTTGTGTTTGGGTCGATCTGGAAGACATGAGCTCGAGTGCTGAAGATGGGTTGTTCCCTGTAGGGGAGAAAACAAAATGACAGGATGAAAGCAGCCACTTTTATTCCACTGGACAATAGAACATGAAAACTGTATGATTCCACTTACCCAAAAATTCCCACATCCTTGAAAATAAGATAAACTTTCTTTTAATTTGAATACTCAGTATTATAACCTTCTTTAAAACAATTACAGTCAATCCTTATTATTTGAAGATTCTGTATCTGTGATTTTGCCTACTCACTAAAATGCATTTGTAACCCCAAAATCCATACTTGAGGTACTTCCTTG
Source organism: Neophocaena asiaeorientalis asiaeorientalis (assembly GCF_003031525.2). Classification (NCBI taxonomy): domain Eukaryota; kingdom Metazoa; phylum Chordata; class Mammalia; order Artiodactyla; family Phocoenidae; genus Neophocaena; species Neophocaena asiaeorientalis. The sequence continues at coordinate 1,084,651 of NW_020174269.1, forward strand.
GTCTCTTCCAGTTACCTGACATGTACCTTTCCACCTGAGGTTGATCAAGGTAGCACTCTGCCTTCTTGTTTCAGCTCTCATACTATAAACAAGTGTTCTTTTTGCAATCTGTTTAGCACCATGAAGTCTGCATTTTTGTGCTTTTTGTTGGTGCTTTCACTGTTTCAAATGGCCCCCAAGCACAGTGCTGAGTGCTGTCTGTTCCTAGATGTAAGCAGACTGTGATGTGCCTCATGGAGAAAAAAATGTTACATAAGTTTTGTTCAGGCATGAGTTACAGTGCTTTTGGCCATGAGTTCAATGGTAATGAATCAACAATATATATTAAATAGGGTGTCTTTAGATAGAAACATACATCAGACAAGGTTATTATTGATTGGCTGATGAAAATGTTGTGACCAGAGGCTCACAGGAATCTAACACTGTGTTTCCCTCCTGACAATGGTTCAACACTCATTAATTCAGTGTTTGTGGTGCCTTTATAGAACAAAACCACTGTAAATAATTAGAATTGATGATATGCTGTTTAAATACAAGTATCTTATATGTGACTCTAAGTTAAAAGTTTTTACTCATTTAAAAACTACATTATTCTGGTAACAGGTAAAGAATTTACTGGGAAAGTTTACTTTCAATATAATCTCTACTATACTGAAAAATATAAGAAAAACAAAGTAGCCCCTCATCACAGTATCTTTTACTTAGATCAAGTAAGGCATTAAAGATAAATAGAGGTTTTAAAAATTATAATTTCAAGAATCAAAACTTATCAAAAATATATATTCAAAATATGATCATTACAGATTTCTTTTACAGTCTGAAAAAACAAGCATGAGATGATCTGTATGTGATAGAAGCATGATAAGGCAAAATTTTCCAAGTTCTCAGTAAGAATTCTCTTGTAAAGAGCATTTACCAAAAATTTTTTGGAGTCCAAATGTTTCTTTCATTTACATAACACTTTTCTTTCCTAAAGCAGCTTAAGGTCCTAAAGAGACTTTTAACTGGTATTATGTATATAATATTAAAATTAAGTAAGTTTAAAATTTTTAATTTTAAAGAATTAAAAATGTTTTCCAATTTTAAATTTAAAGAAGGGAAAAGAGAGTATAGAAAAGAGTGAAATTAGAAAACAGGCAAGGCAAATTTTGGTCTTTGGCAAAATTTTTCTTCAGATTAATAATAATGGGCTGGGTGTCACATATGTCTCCTATGATTTACTTTAGCCCTTAGAGAGCTATTAGGAAAGGGAGGTACCTTCCCTGTATGTAACTGGGCTCTTCCCAGTTTCATTTCTGGAAACCACCATAACAACTGTTCTTATTAAAGAATCACTTTTGAAAGGAAGTGAGCGATACATTTTATGCCCCTCCCTAAAAAATGAAGCAGAAAGTCATCACTTCTGGCTTAACTGCTATTATACATGGGTTCATTCAGCAAATAATTATTAATAATCTGGCAAGGCGCTATGCCAGGATACAGAATTCTTCCAAATTAGGAGTAGGCCCTATTCATTCCCTTTCCCCATCCTCAATCCTTGACTTTCACAGTAAGGCTGGCGTTACATTTGGGTTATCGTCCGAAAGCCCTGCAACCTCTGCTTTTCTTTTTTTTCACCTTTTAATTAAAGTTCAGTGACTGCAGCTAGTTCCAATTCACAGGGAAATTCATTCACACAAAATTCTATTTTTTTAAGACACATAAGGAAGGGAAGTGGGCCATTCTTGGCTATATTGACTTGATAATATTTTTTTCATTTGACAGGGGATAAATTTCTAGATAGCGTAGGCTGATAATTGTAAGAATGTGTTCTAATAAATGTATTTTCCAAAAAAGTAAAATTGTTAAGACAATGATATTGCTTTTGCACAAGCCTTATATGACAAATCATCAAATCCTTATTCAATGGAAGTGCGATGTTTTGAGTCCAATAAATACTTTCCTCACCATATTAATTCACACAGTGTAATTAATCTGCACAATTATTCCACACAATTTAATTCCATTCTGAATAAAAACCTTTAGGGTAAACTAGCTATTTTACAAGCAAATGACATCTGACATCAACTAAATAACGCTGTTTTCTTCAATTCTTTTCTGAATAGCTGATTTCTTAAAGAAAGTTATAGTTCATTCAAAGAAAAAAAAAGTTGTAGTTCAAGATCTCTGTCGTTAAAGGCCTAGCCATCAACATCTAGATGATAAAGACTAGGGAAATAATTTTACAGCTGATACCCAGGGAAGAGAATTCCTAGAAGTAATGAGGATGTTACTACATCTGTCAGGGCATACAAGCAGATGATTCACGCTTTTATGGAATATCTACTACATGGTAAAAACAGAGAGAGATGGTCTTTGCCCTTGAAAAGTTCAGTCTGGTGAGGGAAGACAGATAGGTTAAACAAATAAAATGCCCTTCACCATGGTAGAGTCTCTGAAAATAAGTGGGTAAAGGCTACTGTGGAGAAACTGATGCCTAAGGAGAGTCTGAAACCATGGCACAGTGGTTAGAGGGCATAGTACTTAGGCATGTGTAGCAAGAACCTCAGTGAGTATGCATGCCTTTGAAGAATGAGGCTAGAGATAGAGAAGCCAGTTCATGAGGGTACCCACTGGAAACTAGTGAGAGATGTAAATAGGAACAGCTTTGCATTTTAGAAAGATAAATTTAGTAGCACTGAAAAGGGTGGGTTGAAGGGAAACAACATTGGACATAGGGACACTAGTCAGAACCTTACAAAGGATCCCAAGTGTTAAAAAAATAAAAAGAATAGGAGGTTAGGGAGTGGAATAAAGACATGAGGAGGGGTTAAAGGTAAATTTAGAAAGTAGAATCAATAAGGTAAAGTAACAGTTTGAATGTAGGGCAGTGGTTTATCAAACAGGGGTGAGCTGTCTCCCAGGGGACATTTCACAATGTCTGGAGACGTTTTTGGTGGTCACAACGGAGGGAGATTGCTACTGGCTTCTAGTAGGAAGAAGGGTGTTGCTGAACATCTACAATGCACAGGACAGCCTCCTACAACAAAAAACTATCCAGCCAAAAATGTCAACAGTGTCAAGGTTAAGAAATCATGATGTAGGAGATGAAGGAGGAATCTGAGTCTCCCGGGCTTCTGGTCTGGGTGACTGAAAAGAAGACAGTGCCATTAGGCAGTGTGTAAACAGAAAATAAAGTCTGGAACAGGGGGGATGGTGAGGGAAAGGATGAGCTCAGTTTTGACCAAGTTCTGATGCCTATAGGGTTTGCATGTAAAACTGTCAGGAAGGGAACTTAAAATGTTAGTTTGGAGCTCAGTAGAGAAAACCAGGCTGGAGTGAAAAGTTTTGGGAATCATCAAGAGAGCTTATCTCGTCTGTTTAAGGTACATTTCAACACTAAAATGGAAAAATTTCATTTTAGAGAAAAGCTGTAGAAGCAGCAGTAGAGAAGCTATACCTGAAATCTTAAAGCACTTATCTCTTAAAGGATCTGAAAAGCATCTGACACTGATTATCCCAAGTGTTCAAGTGCTAATTTGTTTTCAAATAAACTGGATGGCACTCATAAATAAAGGTTAGACACACTACTTCCTTTATAACAATTCACACAAAACTAACTGCATCAAATACCAGCATTTTCCAAAGTATGTTCTATGGAACAAAAGTCCTAGAATTGAGTGTTCCATACTTATATAAGTTCTGCAAACACCTACGTGTTCCACTCTGAAACATTTATAATGCACGTTAATATATTAAAGGTTCCGAGAAGTCCTGCAGTAAAGAAACCCATTTAACCCTGAATAACCCAGCATGCAGCAAAGTGATCTGATCCTAGAATTCTTTTTCACGTAACACAGTAACATCCCATAGGACTTACATTTATAACCACAATATGAGAATCAAAAGATAAATTCTGAGGTAAACACATCTCACTGAAAGTCAATCTGTATATTCTACCATCTTTATTGACATTACTGTTACTAGAATATATATATATATATGGCATAATACAAAATTGACGCATTAGTCATGACTACAGTATTATTTCTTAAACAGATATAATGACACAAAGTAATTCTCCTAAGAAATTAAACATTAATCTAAAAATCAGTTTTGAAAGCAAATAGATTTTTGCATGAAATGCTTTAAACTAGCTTAGAGAAACAAAACTAAACACAGAACACAGAGAGAGAGACACACACACACTTTAACCCTAGAGAATCATCTACTTTGTAACTTCTTACATGAATAGTCAAGACAGAACTTCCCTGGTGGCGCAGTGGTTAAGAATCCACCTGCCAAAATAGGGAACACGGGTTCGAGCCCTGCTCCGGGAAGATCCCACATGCCATGGAGCAACTAAGCCCATGCGCCACAACACCTGAGCCTGTGCTCTAGAGCCCGTGAGCTACAACTACTGAGCCCGTGTGCCACAACTACTGAAGCCTGCCCGCCTAGAGCCTGTGTTCCTCAACAAGAGAAGCGACTGCAATGAGAAGACCGTGCGCCACAATGAAGAGTAGCCCCTGCTCACTGCAACTACAGAAAGCCCGCATGCAGCAACGAAGACCCAATGCAACCAAAAGAAAGAAAGAAAGAAAAATAAAAAAAAAAAAAAAAGTCAAGGCAATGAGTAGTTCAAATGACCTTACTGTTAGAAGAGGTTACTGAAGTGTTTTCCAGAAGGTTCGTAAAATAATTCTAGGAAGTTGGTATAAGAAGAATTCTGAACGTCTTAACCATGGGCTAAAACTCTGTAAAAGTATTGATACTACATACATAGCAAAGCGGATATGAAGAAAGTTATGGTTTCAAACAATTGCCAGACTTTCCACTTAATTTTCCAAAAGAAAGTAGCCTGGCAGAGGTTAAAGGTATAAGGTAAATGACACCTTCCACTAAGAGTTTGACATTGCTACAGACACTGCTGGCTGACCATCCGCCAACTATTCCTCCTGGCTCCTTCTTAACACACCTCAGATGTTGTTCTCTATCCTCCTCCACATGACTGTGAGCTTCACTAAGATCATCAATGCAATCCCATTCTCCTTGCCAGAAGTCCGTTTAGGAATGGACCTCTGAAGCAGTTCTGGCTAATGAGATAATCAGGGAAGGTTTGCTGGAAGCTCCTGGGTACACTCACAAAAAGATACACAGATAAGGACTTCCCTGGTGGGGCAGTGGTTGAGAGTCCGCCTGCCAATGCAGGGGACACGGGTTTGTAACCCAGTCCGGGAAGATCCCACATGCCGCGGAGCGGCTGGGCCTGTGAGCCATGGCCGCTGAGCCTACGCGTCCGGAGCCTGTGCTCCGCAACGGGAGGGGCCACAACAGTGAGAGGCCCGCGTACCACAAAAAAAAAAAAAACAAAACACACACATAAGAAGGAACGTTCTCTTAAATAACGTTGTGTTTGCAGTGACACTCGGACCTGAAGAGTCATCTTAGGACCTTGAGAGCAGCTAACCTGAGAACAAAGCCAACATTGTGAACAAGAGCAGATGGAAAAACCAGGAATCTGTTTCCTTGATTATGTCATTGAATCAATGACTCAGCCTCTAGGCTTTTTATGTGATAAAACAAGTTTCCTAGTTGTTCCAAGCAGTTGTCATTTAAAAAATTACACAAATAATAATTAAGGAAAGAGGCTTACATATAATAAATTCTGCAATAACGTGCTCCCCAATAAAATGCGATTGGTGGTCTTCCAGTTCTCCTGGCTAGCTAGCACACACTGGTCATTCATTAACTTTGTAACACAGATCCACACAGAATTAGATTTTTAGGGCCCCATTTAATACTGTAGAGGTAATCAATGGAAAAATTTATAAGGCTAACTGATTGAGATGGGTGGAAGAAACACGGAAATCATAAAGGTTCATTATCAATTGACTTTCTGCTATACGGATTTAATATTCAAGTCTTTTAATCAAGAAACAGCAGTATAACAGCATATTAGAGATATGCAGACAAATGCAGAGAAATAAAAATGGGAATTTGTAAAAGCAGTTGCCTGGGGGGACGGGGCTAGATGAAGGACAAGATGAGATAGGAAACTAGTACTTGTCTTTACAAACCTTAAGTACTATTTAACTTTTAAAACTTGTTCTAGTACTAAAAGATTTTCTTAAGTGGCACAGTGTAGGAAGCTACACTTACATCACAGTTAATGCTGAGAAAAGAATGCTTTAGGGGCCACTTTTGAAGACTGTCAAAGAACCATAGAATAAGTGACAATTTTTAATAGCTTGGAACTCAACTAACTTAACAGGACATCATCTGAAAGCATTCTTATTATTCATAAAGAGGAATAAAGGGAAAGTAAGACAGGAGCAGAAATTCCAAATGTGTCCAACTATGGCTCTGGAAGTGCTGAAGATATGTCCACTTCCTTCCTTCATTAGAAGTAAATACACAGGAAGTAAGACAAAAAACATTCTACCTTTAGCTTGGTCTTTGGAGTTTGAAGTGAGAAGAGAAGCAGGACAATAGGTGTTAAGGCCAAAATGACATGGGCAAGGATAAGACAAGGAGTGGATGGACACAAATGACCATTTAACCTCAAATGCAATGCCTGAAGAGTTTAGTCTCAGTGCCATTATGAGCTGGCACTCATGTCTTCAGACAAGCTGGAGCTCAAGCACTGGAATGTCCTCACAAGAACTGTCCTGTACTAGTCAGTAATATAAAGTGTAATTCCACTGGATTATCAGGTAATTGGTTTACTTCCGCTATCCCACCACCCAGCTCTACTCTCCCAGCACAGGCCTGTAAGAAAAATCTTACTGACTGAAACAGCTGTTTTGACGCGGCTCAAAGATTATGACTGCATATTGTCAGCTATGTATTTCTATTACCATGTTATGTGTTTAACAGGTGATTACTTATCCATTTTGAATTTTCTTTAAAACAAACAAATAACACATGCTTCCTCTGAGGCAAGCAAAGCTTATCCGACTAATGGCTACCGCACACATAATTGTACCACAAGAGCGCCATCTAGTGATGAACCAAAAACATAGCAGGTGTTTGTTTAAAATTCCAAGTTACTATACAGCAAAAACAAAATCGTAAAGGAGATTGCTATAACATAGGTATACAGAATTAAAATGTGACACCAACAACTACAAAACGTCTTTTCTGGAAGAATTATTAAAAAGTGTATGATCTGAATTCCTTGGTCTTTGAACTGGTTAATTACACATTCAAACGAAAGATTTTTTAAGAAAATCATTGTATCATAACAATTGCGCATCAGAAATATCTTCATGACATCAGGTATTTGACTTAATTAGCATATCTGAAGAAAATATAATCAAATAAATTAAAATTTTCAATCTGGAGTTTAAGATTACTAAATTATAAAACTGTACTTCAAACAGTAACAACATTGTTTATACTCCTTATATACAGCCTTCATTTTAAGTTTTCTTTTTTTTTTTCTCAGTCTCAGTCCTTTCATTAAGGCACAGCACTAGTTATTAAAAGGGATTACAGTACTTATTTGCTTTGGGCACTTTAATCAGTAGCTACATTTAAAAGATCAAAGGTATATGTTCAAATTCATTGGAAAGAGCAAGTAAACCCACTCAATGTATATATTTAAGCAACATCTTCAGTACTCAAAGGACCTGGCTTGCTAGGTCCTTTGAGTATTGACTTCCAAGTGACATCATCTCTGCCCCACTCCCCCTTTTAAAACTCTATTTATTTCAGATAAAATACTTGGTGCTTTAAAATACATGAGGAGGTATTCCTGGTAACTCAGCTACATTTAAAATTAGTACTGTACTTTCAATTTCACTAGACTTTAAACATTCTTCTTTTCCCAGTTGATTTCCACTAAATAAAGCTATATTCTGAGAACTCACAGTATACACTAGGGAAATCTAAGGAAAATAGCCTCTTGTTAATGAGAATTTAATTCTTGTTAATATATATGGCATATTCCTAAAAATCCAAAATAAGTACTTTTCTAGTAGACATCCAATTCCTAGAAACTTTTTAAGTGAATTAAATGTTAAAAGATTATTTAAGTTATAATACCAACAATACTTCAAGGAACAATCATACTCTTAGGTACCCTTTTCCTTTACACTTACTACAAACTAACCAAGTGAATATGCAATCCATATTCTATCTGAACAAGCAAATACTCTAAAAAATAAACCTATGATTGAAGAGAAAGATCCAAAGGTATTTTGGCAAAATATTGAAGAGAAAGATCCAAAGGTATTTTGGCAAAATATTAACATTTGCTACATTTGAATAGTGGTTGCATAGATGTTACATTATTCCCTGTATTACTCTGAATATTTTTAATTGCTCAAAACAAACAATAAAACCGCACACCATTTCTCTATAATTCTTATTAACACTGAGAAATCTGACTAAATCAGCCACATTTTATTTTATGCATATGTAGATTTTTTTTTTAAACTGCTGTGCAAAAGTTGGCACTATGATCAGAACTGCACTATCCAATACGGTGACTACTGAGCATTTGAAATGTGGCTAGGGCAATTGAGGAAGTGAATCAGTTTATTTGATACTCAAGTAAGTCAGTTACTGAAATACTTCTAAGCATGTATGGAACAACTTGGATATGTGAATCTACTGTTTCAAGTGTAAATTTTATGAAATTTAAATTCAGATCAAGTATTTTTGATAAAAATTTTAGCATCCAAACTGAGAGGTGCTCTAAGTGCAAAATACACAGTGGATAGTATGAAAAAAGAATGTAATATCTGAATCTCTTTACATATGTTAAAAATATTATGGATATACAGTTGACCCTTGAACATGGATTTGAACTGTGCAGGTCTACTTACACTCGGATTTTTTCCAATAAATATATTAGAAAATTTTTTGCAGATTACACAACAGTTTGAAAAAACTCACAGACAAACCACATAGCCTAGGAAAATTGAAAAAATAAGAAAAAGTTAGCTATGTCACGAATGCATAAAATATATGTAGATACTGGTCTATCCTCCCATAATTATAAGGTGAGTAATATTTAATATAAAATTAATAATGAGGGCTTCCCTGGTGGTGCAGTGGTTGAGAATCTGCCTGCTAATGCAGGGCACACGGGTTCGAGCCCTGGTCTGGGAGGATCCCACATGCCGTGGAGCAACTAGGCCCGTGAGCCACAACTACTGAGCCTGCGCGTCTGGAGCCTGTGCTCCGCAACAAGAGAGTCCGCGATAGTGAGAGACCCGCGCACCACGATGAAGAGTGGCTCCCGCTTGCCACACTAGAGAAAGCCCTCGCATAGAAACGACGACACAACACAGCAAAAATACCAACATCTTCTAAAAAAAAAAAAATTAACGAGTTAGTTTTCTTACTGTTTAACTTTGCTTTCAAAGAATTACATTACCGTACAGTATGCCCCTCTCTCTGATAATTGGAGAAACTGTGTATCAGCCTATCATCACAGGTAAGCAGTTTAAAAAAAAAGTTAACGGCGGTCTGGTGGTTAAAACTCCATGCCTCCAATGCAGGGGGTGCGGGTTCGATCCCTGGTGGGGGAATTAAGATCCTGCATGCCACTTGGCGTGGCCAAAAAAAAAAAAAAGGTAACAATGTTTCTAATACTATATTATGAATATGACTGTAATACTGTATGCCATAAAAATTTTATAATCATTCATTCATTAGTGTATAGGCTAGGCTACTGTGAAGCAATTGTATTGATTATTAACACTAGGCTACCATAAAGCCATCACATTGCTGCCTCTTCGTTATCAGTGCATGAATTGTTACACCTGTAAATAAAAATGAATTTTTTCACATTATCTTATCACTTTTGATATCTAGTGTTAGCAATATATATAACATCTACACTGTTTTGTATCATATAAGACGATATCGATGTAGGTACTGACAGGTGATTCATCTTGTAAACAGATGATATATACTTAATGATATTGATAAATACAATACTGTAAATGTATTTTCACTTCCTTATGATTTTCTTAATGACGTTTCGTTTTGTCTAGCTTATTGTATTATAAGAATACACTATATAATACATATAGCGTATAAAATATGTGTTAACCAACTATTAATGTTACTGGTAACAGTACTGGTCAATAATAGGATATCAGTAGTTAGGTTTTGGGGGTGTCAGAAGTTATAAGCAGATTTTTGACTGAGTGGGAGGTTGGTCCCCCTAACCCCAGCACTGTTCAAGGGTCAACTGTATTGTCAACATATATTAAAATTTATCTTACCTTTTAGAAACTGTAAATTTAAAATTACATGTATTACTCATACTGTATTTCAAGTGGAAAATACTGGACAATTTTTGTAGCCACTTCCTTACTGATAGACATATAGGTTGTTCCAGTTTCTGCACTATTACAAACAATGACCCTGTATGTTCACTTGTGTACACATGCAAGAGAGATACTAGAAGCTGAATTCCTGGTCACGGGGTATGCACCATAGCACATTTCCATATTGCTTCTCACAACACATGTACCAGTTTATACTTTAATAGTCTAATATTATTTCCTCCCAACACTTGGTAAGGTCCAAGTAATTTGTGCCAACTTGATGGGCATGAAATGGTATTTCACCATTGCTGAATTTGCACATCCCTGATTACTAGTGAGGTCTTCATATATTTCTGGGCCATTTGAGCCCAAAAGATTTCTACCCTTATTCCTAAGCTTGTTTAAAACCCTATCTTAGCTGCAGAGAGTGAAAAGACCAGAATCCAAAGTCATCACTCAAACTATATGCATGGAAACATCTCATATATACAATTCTAACCACATGTTAGAATTTAGGTGAACTTAATTAAGGTGAACACCCACTAACATAGAGAAAGGCAGAGTTGCTTATTTTTCTAAATCTGATGACATTTAATGTTTAAAAATCAATATAGTATAGATATAACATATATATTCTGCTATTTTTCAAAGGTAAATTACAGTTCTTTGGTATAAAATTTAGTTTTCATATTTTTGTACCAAATTGTTTCTGACATGCCTTAAAATTTTCTCCTTCGTGGAGGGGCGAGTATGAGAATGGTAAATGTGTATTAGTCAAATTTTTAACTTAGAGTCATCAAAAAATTTTTCTGTCTTAGCATCAAAAAATAATTTTAACAGATAAAACATATTTAATGTTAAACTAGAGGTCAAAAGTAACAACACAATTCTCTTCTCAAATACATTAAACTCCCGGATGCTTTCCAAATAGTAAACGCCATCAGTCCATTCCCACTCTGTTTCTCTCTGCAATTTTCATTCCAACAGCCCTCAAGCTTGGAAGTGATTCTCACTTTCATCTGATCAAGTTTCCTCTAGTCACAGCTAATAATCAGATTTATCTCTTTTCTGAGTGGTCCTCAAGTAGTTTAGCTACAAGTTCTACCAATGAACAGCATCTGATATTTTATGCATGGTCGCTCAGTATCTCAGGATTACCTAGCTTTCATACTGTTTTATTTTTCCATTGAAAAAGGCTGTACTAAATATAACTAAATGTGATCTATGTTTTCCATTTTTGTCGGCTTTTCAGGTAACAAAAATTATAGGCAAAACTATCAGATGCTGTGTCCCAATTTGGGGTTTTGCAAATACAATCAATCCCTGTAATTATGTGGTGTTTTGCTCAAATGCATTAGATCTATTACACAACAACTGTGTTAACAATTCAGTCATTATGGTATCACAAAAGCCCAAACAAACACATTTTCTGACTATGAAGTTCTTTAACATTTTTCACTGACCAAAAATTTGATTCAACAGTACAGTAAGCTAGATTTGGTTGTTTGTTTCCTCTTTATCTTTTCTGAAAATGAATTTAGTAGAGGTAAAGGGAGGCTGACTTCTGAGCTACCCGGAAGAGATAATCACTAAAGATAAAAGAGCACCTGACAAGATATAGTACTCCAGAGCTTATGAGAGTGTTTTTCAAACACTGGGTCACAACCCAGAGGGTTATAATTAATTTAATGGGCATTTTAAGAAATGAATGAGAAAATAAAACATCAGACTGTATCACACTTGGTAAGGGTATATGTATCATTTCATGAAACTTTTGGCTACATATTTATATATGCTTGTCACAAAGTAGGATGTCTTTTTTTTTTTTTTTTTTTTTTTTTTAAACATCTTTATTGGGGTATAATTGCTTTACAATGGTGTGTTAGTTTCTGCTTTATAACAAAGTGAATCAGCTATACATATACATATGATCCCATATGTCTTCCCTCTTGCGTCTCCCTCCCTCCCACTCTCCCCATCCCACCCTTCCAGGCTGTCACAAAGCACCGAGCTAATATCCCTGTGCCTTGCGGCTGCTTCCCCCCAGCTATCTACCTTACTACGTTTGTTAGTGTGTATATGTCCATGACTCTCTCTCGCCCTGTCAAAACTCACACTTCCCCCTCCCCATATCCTCAAGTCCGTTCTCCAGTAGGTCTGCGTCTTTATTCCTATCTTACCCCTAGGTTCTTCATGACATTTTTTTAGGATGTCTTTTTTTTTTCCTACTGTGGATCAAAAAGTTTAAAAACCTAGAGATAAAAAATGCTTTTACTTAATGTTTATGAAAACTCTGTGAAGCAGGTATACAACACCCATTTCATAGTACAAAAGCATAGGTCCTAAGTGACTTATCCAAAGTCACACAGCTAGAAAATGATATAATAAGCGTATTTTTTAAAAAATGCAAATGGAAATGAAATTCAACCTCACTAGGAATCAAAGAACTGCAAATTAAAACCATGAGTTATCATTTTTTCACCTGTCAAAACAGGAAACCTTTTATTTTTTTAATGAAAAAATTCAATGTTTGAGTTTAAGGAAATCTGACACTTTCAGAAATACCTAGTGGGGGTATAAATTAGTAAAGGCTTTCCAAAAACACTTTGACAATGCATATAAAAAGCTTTAAATTTCTGTGCATATCCTTTGACATAGCAATTCCATTCTAGGAACTTACCTTAAGGAAATTATATATATATATATATATATATATATATGCAGAGATTCAGCTACAGCGATGTATCACCACACTGTTTATGATAAGCAAAGATTGTAAATTAAAACATCTAATGACATAAGATCAAATAAATCATGGTAGATCCACATAACGGAATCCTATGTAGCCACTAAAAAACAAAGTTCCAGAATATTCAGTGACATAAGGTGTCCAATATAGTAAGTGAAAAGAGTTTATGTAAAACTGTTAACACAGCACAATTCAATTTTTGTTTAAAAATTTATCTACAGTTGAATCCTGAACAACGTGAGGGTTAAGGGCACCAATACTCTGAGCAGTCAAAAACCCAAGTACAACTTTACAGTCAGCTCTCTGTATCCTTGGATTCAACCAACCTTAGATCGTGCAGTATCGTGATATGTATCTAGCAAAAAAAATCCAAGCGTAAGTGGACCCTCGCAGCGCAAACCCGTGTTGTTCAAGGGTCAACTGTATATTCAGAGAAAAAAATCCATGGAAGATATACTTATATTCTGCCCTTGCCCTGCCTTGTCTTTTCCCAACACAGAAACCAGAGTGATTCTTCTAAAAACTGAAGCTAGTATTTAAATACTCCAGGAAAAAAAAAAGGGGGGGCAAGAGGTTAGGATAAACCAAGTAAGGCAAAATGAGGTTGCTACTGAAGTGGGTGGGAAAATGGTGGTATAGGAGACTATATTTTCTACTTTTTTGTATGTCTAAAAATTTTCATAATATAGAGTTTTAAAGTAATAAATCCTAAATCAGGTGGAACATTGCTCAAAACCCTCTAATGGCTTCCCATCTCATAGTAAAAGCCAAAGTCCTTAAAATGGTCTAAAGACCTGCCATCAGTGTTTCTCAACCCTGGCTGCATTACAAACACCTGGCCCCAAGCCCTAGAATCACTGGTCTGGTGGGCAGCCCCACTTCCAAGGTGATTCTCATGTGGAATCACCTCTCAGGAGGAAAAACCACTACAGGATAGGACCCCTGCTCCCTCTCCAACCTTTCTGTAGCTTACTGTTTTGTTTTGTTTTAATTTTTATTGGAGTATAGTTGATTTACAATGTTGTGTTAGTTTCAAGTGTAGAGCAAAGTAAATCAGTTATACCTATACATATATTCACTCTTTCTTTTTTTTTAGATTCTTTTCCCATCTAGGCCATTACAAAGTATTCAGCAGAGTTCCCTGTGCTATACAGCAGGTTCTTATTAGTTATCTATTTTATACATAGTAGTATGTATATGTCAATTCCAATCTCCCAATTTATCCCTCCTCCCCCTTACCCGCTGGTAACCATGAGTTTGTTTTCTACATCTGTGACTCTACTCCTGTTTTGTATGTAAGTTCATTAATACCCCTTTTTTTAGATTCCACATATAAGTGATATCATATGATATTTGTCTTTCTCTGTCTGACTTACTTCACTCCGTATGACAATCTCTAGGTCCATTCATTTTGCTGCAAATGGCATTATTTTGTTCTTTTTTATGGCTGAGTAATATTCGAAAAGATACATGCACCCCAGTGTTCACTGCAACACTATTTACAATAGCCAGGACATGGAAGCAACCTAAGTGTCCATCAACAGAGGAATGGATAAAGAAGATGTGGCACATACATACAATGGAATATTACTCAGCCATAAAAAAGAACAAAATGCCATTTGCTTACTGTTTTTTGCCCAGCCACACGGCCCTCCTTGTTTCTCAAACAATGCCAAGCACACCCTACCTCAAGGCCTTTGCCTGAAGCACTCTTTCCCCTCAGATCTGTCTAGAATCTCCCTTTGTCTCCTTCAGGTGTTTGCTCAAGTGTTACTTTCGCAGTGAGGCCTTCCTGGTTGCCCTATATAAAAACTGTAGCCCCTTCCTCTCCTCTCCCAGGACTTCCTATCCCCCTTCTTTTACTGTTCCCCACTGCACTTATCACCATCTGACATACAACATATTTTCTTATTTATTATCCCTCTCCCCCAGCTAAAGTGTTATCTCCTTAAGGACAAGGATTTTGCCATTTTTAATCAGGGCTGTGTTCCCAGCAACACGAACACCTGGCACATATTAAGCACCCAGAAAATACTTAACAAATAAATGAATAAATGACTATATACCAAGACATTTAGAGTTGGTGGTGGGATTACAAATGACTTATTTTTTCTTATCTCAACTTTTCAATATGTGAACATGTACTATATTTATAAGAAAAAAATCTGAGCAAACAATATTAATGCAATGTATTTCCTTGCTTTAAAAAAACACAGTTAGTGGAATGTTATCTCGGTGATTACACAAATAAATAGCTATGTAAACATCCAGTGAGCTTTAGATTTGTGCACTTTACTGAATATATGCCTTAAATTTTTAAAAAAGTGAATGACAGTTAAAAATATTACAGCTTGAGTGATAATGGATTCATCTGGCAAACAGAGATTTGGAGACACTCTTGCCTGTGGAATACTTCCTACAAATCTCCACTGATGCAAGTTTTTTCATCAACTAGGTCTCCTCAGAATTCTCTTTATGGTGTGTAACAATACCTAGAGTTATCCTATACAGCAATAATCTAAAACTACTTGTGTGCCTTTAATTGTGAACCAGCAAGCTTGTCCTAAGAAATCCTGTAAAATATCAACTCTAAGAAAGCCAATCATCTAAACCTGGAGAAAGTTCCCTAACTGGTTCTCCAGCTAACAAAGCGTAGAAGATGATGATGGATTAACTAAACATTAAGTACAAATATTAGCTGAACCAATTGATAAATAGAAAAGTATCAATTATGCTAAAGCCTTTGTGTTTGGCAGACATTCCACACTATCTAAGTGGATAATAACAGAACTCGGATTAAGGTCGCCTCATCCAACTATTCAGTGACCATTTAGGAACCAGTTCTCTTCAGTTCTTCTATAAAAGTCTAAAACCTGGATTCTGGACAAAGTGGTAAAATCTACTCTTGAATCTTTCCTACTCAAACATAGCCTCTCATCATGTGAAAAAGTGCTCTAGAGCCTCAATTGAATGCTCTTTTTGAGACATTTGAGAAAAAACAAGTTAGCCTTATTCCTCAAGGAGAGAGCGGTGGTCTTAACAGCAAGGGTACTACAAACAGCACAGGAGCACAGCATGTCATCCTACAACAATTTTACATCATGGTACTAAAAAAAAATCATATCAAAAATAAATATGGCTAGAGAAAAATGCAAAGTTTATATGAATTTATAAGCTAGGCCATAACACTTTTAAAAAAAATCAACGCCTTCCTATCCCCAGTATCCTAAATGCATTCATTCTTTTCTACTATTTTCTACTTTGGCAGAAATATCAAAAGTATTTGTTGAGTCATTTGTAGTGATGTGGATGCACCTAGAGTCTGTCATACAGAATGAAGTCAGAAAGAAAAAAACAAATACCGTATATTAACACATATATATGGCATCTAGAAAAATGGTACCGATAAACCTAGTGGTCAGGCAGGAATAGAGACACAGACGTAGAGAACAAACTTGTGGACATGGGAGGGGAAGGGGCAGGTGGGATGAACTGAGAGAGTAGCATTGACATATATACACTACCATGTGTAAAATAGGTAGCTAGTGAGAAGCAGCTGCATAGCACAGGGAGATCAGCTCAGTGCTTTGTGACGGCCTAGAGGGGTGGGGTGGGGTGAGGAGGGTGGGAGGGAGATGCAAGAGGGAGGGGATATATGTACACATATAGCTGATTCACTTTGTTGTACAGCAGAAACTCACACAACACTGTAAAGCAATTATAATCGAAAAAAGATTTTAAAAAATCCTGCTAACTATTATAAATTCTCCAAGACTAAACTTTCCCTCCCCTTATATTATTAATAGAGCCAGAAGGCAAATTTCTGCTTATCGCAATTTCTTAGAAGAAAGCCTTCACTGAATTAAGATTTAAAGTTCTCCCTTGAATCTCTTAACAGACTAACAACAAACTCCCTTTGGATCCCCATATTATTCAGTATTTCATATGACAGTGCTAGGGAAAAACTTGTCTGCTTGCTGTTATGCTGAAACAAGACTACAACTCGACACACTTCTCATTTGTCAAGAAGCTCAGCCATGTTCTGTTTTCCACTAATACTGATCTTATCTCAGGTGTCTGCTGTATCTACTCATGTTTCTTTTCAACACTGTATCTTTAACCATCCTGTTTTACCTTGTTCCTGATTTTACAAATTACTGGCAATTCTCTGTAGTAACTGAAAGATTACAGAACTAATATAATAAAATCTGAATAGCTTAAACACTAGTTACTGAATTTTAAAAAGTAATAGTGACAAAAAAGTTGAGTTTTTAACCTTTTGCAGTTGGAATGATATAACATCTTAACCGTTTCCCTTCTATAAATCAATAAGCATACAACTTCCATCATTTGTGCCAAAGGAAGAGATCCGTAGACTGGATAATTCAAACTAAGAAATTCAAATATGCCACTTTTAAGCCTGAAAACAAAAGCCTAAACTCACAAAATGGATATGTGGTAAATTCTTTGGTTATAATTAACATTTTTGAGAGCTTACCATATGGCCACTGTTATAAGCACTACACCTGTGTTATTTAATCCTCTCAACCTGTGTGAGGTAGTTGCTATTCACCCACTTTTGCAGATGAGGAACCTGGGGCATAGAGAGGGTATGTAATTTGCTCAAGATGACACACGGTAGAGCCAGCACACAAACACGGCCTGGCTCCAGAGCCCACATCTTTATCCTACACTGACTCCTTGGATGGGAAAGAATACTTTTGCCAGGTAAACCCAAGTTCACTGATGTAACCAAATTCTTGCCTGACCTTTGAGCTGAAATTTTGTTGACAGAAGTGGGATAGTATAGCTAGACAACTATGCTTACTATGCATGTTAAGCACTGTTAAGAGTACTCAAAGGGCTTCCCTGGTGGCGCAGTGGTTGAGAGTCCGCCTGCCGATGCAGGGGACACGGGTTTGTGCCCCGGTCCCGGAGGATCCCACATGCCGCAGAGCGGCTGGCCCCGTGAGCCATGGCCGCTGAGCCTGCGCGTCCGGAGCCTGTACTCCGCAGTGGGAGAGGCCACAACAGTGACAGGCCCGCGTATCGCAAAAAAAAAAAAAAAAAAAAAAAAAAGAGTACTTAAGTGTTTTCATGGGATATATGTTATGTGCACTGGCACCACTTACCTTTTACTTGTATTTTGAAAACAATTTGTATTATAACACTTTATTGGAATGATAGTGTGGTTTGGAAGAATCCAAAAACTTACTTTTAGTCATGCCAATTATCATAGTTCTTGAGCTTTCCTTCTGCAAAGGAAGATAACTCTCTGATCTGTATTTTGATACAATGATTTCACCTCTGTAACAAAATACAATAATAACAATAACAATAATAGTGTTAGCCTGTCTGAGGTGAAAACATTGGTCTTTGAGACTAAAGTTACTAATTCCAACGTATCTTATATCTGCTTCAGACATGAACTAGGTTTCATCACACACGGCATTTCTGAAAAGGATTACATGACAGGAATAATACGCATATTTTGATGAAAGAGGAGCTATACACTTGTGAAGATACTTCCTACTTTCTCCTTGTTGTTTTCCCTGTCTTGATTTGGTTTCTTTCTGGCAGAAAAGATCTTAAGAATTTAATTCTTCCAGCATTTTATTGAACACTTCTCCTCTGATAAAGAAGTTTTTCCAGGAAAGTGTTTCCCTTCAGTTTTAAAAATGTAATTCCCTAACTAGGTGTACTTTATACTTTCTGAAAAAGCTGCCTGAACCATTACAGGATTCCTACACACACATGCACGCACACACACACAGTTAGAAAGGTTAGATTACATATAAACAAGTTTTATAAAGTGGGCTGTATGAACTACTTTAGGAAATACATTTAAACAGTCTTTTTCTTATCAATCATCACAACTAAATGTTTGTGACGTGGACATAGAAAAAAACATACTTCACTAGGTGAAATTGTAAATAATCAATGTAAAATGGGAGAGCAACAGAAGACTTCAGTAAATTGACAGATCTTTTAAATGTAGGGCTGCAAAAAAAAATTATACCATTTGAAAAATAGGATTTATTGATATCCTCTTTAAATAATTGTGGAAGGTTGAATAATTGCCCCCAAAGATATCCAGCTCCTAATACCCAGAACCTGTGAATGTTACCTTGTTGGTAAACAGGATTTTGCAGCTGTGATTAAGACTCCTTAGATGGAGAGATTCTTCTGGATTATGCTGGTGGACCCGAAATGTAACCACAAGTGTCCTTATAAGAAGGTGGCAGAGGGAGATTTAACTAAAGAAGAAGCTTATGTGACAAAAGGAGAAGAGTCAGGGAGATTGGAAGATGCTACACTGATGGCTTTGAAATGGAAGAAGCAGCCATGAACCATGAATACAAGGAATGCAGCTCCAGAAAGTGGAAAAGGCAAGGAGACCATTCTCCCCTAGAGCTTCCTGAGGGACTGCAGCCCTGCTGACACCTTGGTTTCACCCCGTGAAACTGATTTTGGACTTCTGACATCTAGAACTGTAAGAGGATAAATGTGTGTTATCTTAATACCAACTTTGTGGTAATTTGTTACAGCAGACATAGGAAACTAATACACTAATAGACGGTACAAATCTTCAGTTAAAATCTATTAACCCTCTGCCATTTACAGAATTAATTTATTCTAAACTGTGTTAAAAATAAGTTTCTCATCATATACCTCAAATAATATGTTTACTTAATAGGGATAGAATAACTGAAAAAAATAGCATAAAATCTTAATAGAAGCAAATTTGAATGTATTAAAGCAATTTTAGGCAAGTTGTTTGCCAACTGGGTATTTTCAACTGCAGGTAATTTGATGAAAATTAAAGCTCAAGAATAACTCTTGCCATGGGAAGAGTTACAATAATTGTTCAAGAGTAACAAGAGTAGTTGAGTAGTGACTATTTTCCTCCCATTTCAAACCAACATGTGATTCAAAAGCAGCACTGTTGCAAAATGAAACAGCTAAAAGGAGAAAAGGTAGAGGAAGAAAGTAACATTTTGTTGAATTCCTATTACATGTAAACGCCTTATATAAATTCTCATTTCCATCTCAAAACAACTCTAAGATATAAAAGAAGTTAGATTAAAAACAAACATACAAACAAAAAAGGACTTGGAGGACAGTTTAAATAATTGGCCAAAGGTCACAGCCAGTACTGGTATCTCTAGGATTCAAATCCAAGACCAACTGCAAAGCCCAGGACTTTTCACTACTCCCAAAGAAGAGAATGTTGTCTGGCAATGAAAACTAGACTAAGTTTCATTCTTCTTCATTTTTGAATTACTCACTGACTGATTCAAAATCTCATAAGTCATAAATCTTTGTTATTGTCATGCTAACAAATATGTTTTACTTCCTCATTCCCTCTGAGTGTTATAACTATACAAGTTATTATCTCCATATAAATATTAGAAAATATCCTGCTTCTTTCATTAGGCCCTTCTACAAGAATATTTAAAATACAAAAATATTCAGCACTCAATAAACTAAAATTCTAAATATCTAACACTCAGAGAATTAAATCCATAAAGAACAGAAAAATCAGTCAACAGAAACAGACCCAGAAATGACACAGATGATAGGACTAGTAGACAAGGACATTAAGATAGTTATTATAATGATAGTCCACATGTTCAAGAAGGCAGAGGAAAGCATAAGCATTTTAGGGAGAGACTTGAAGATATATAAAAGCCCCAAATCAGTTTTCTGGAGATGAAAAACATACTGGATGAAATTAACAGCAAATTAAACACTGCCAAAGAAAAGAAAACTAATTTGAAGATACAGAAATAGAAACTACTCAAAATAAAGCACAGAGAAAAAAACCCACAAAAATAGAGTATCAATGTAATTATTATGGAACAACTTCAAGTAGCCTAATATACATGCAATTGAAATCCTCAAAGATGGGAAGAATGGAAAAAAATATCTGAAGAAATTACGGTTGGAAAATTTACAAACTGGATAATATCCCAAACCCAAAAAGCTTGACAAACTTGAAGCACAAAGAAACATGAAAAAAACTACACCAAGGGACATCATAATTAAATTGCTTAAAACCAATGATAAAGAGAAAACCTTAAACACAATCTCAGGATTGTGGGGCACATTACATACAGAGGAACGAAGGAAAAATGATAGCAGACTTCTCACTGGAAACAACACAAGCCAGAAGACAGTGAAACAATATCTTGAAAGTATGAAAAGAAAAATTCATCAAGAATTCTCTACCCAGTAAAAACATATTTCAAAAATGAAAGTGAGGGCTTCCCTGGTGGCGCAGTGGTTGAGAGTCCACCTGCCGATGCAGGGGACACGCGTTCGTGCCCCAGTCTGGGAAGATCCCACATGCCACAGAGCGGCTGGGCCCGTGAGCCATGGCTGCTGAGCCTGTGCTCTGTAATGGGAGAGGCCACAACAGTGAGAGGCCCGCGTTCCGCAAAAAAAAAAAAAAAAAAAAAAAGAAGTGAATTTAGGGTGATGAAAATATCTTAGAACTAGACAGAGGCAATGTTTACATAACCTCTTCAACGTGCTAAATGCTATATGCTTTAAAATAGTTAATGGTTACTTTCATGTTACATGAATTTTACCTCAAAAAAAAAAACCTTTAAAAAAATGAGGGTGAAATTATTTTCTCAAGACACACAAAACCTGAAAGAATCCACCATTGGTAGACCTGTACTGTGAGACAATGTTAAAGGGAAGTTTTAGGTAGAAGAAAATGATACCATATGGATATCGATATCTAGAGCTACTCAAAGGAATGAAGAGCACCAAAAATGGTAAATATGTGGCTAAATATAATGTTTTTTTCCTTATTTTAAAAATCTCTTGAAAAATAATTAAGGGACTTCCCTAGTGGCACAGTGGTTAAGAATCCACCTGCCAATGCAGGGGACATGGGTTCAATCCCTGGTCCAGGAGGATCCCACATGCTGCAGAGCAACTAAGCCCGTGCGCCACAACTACTGAGCCTGCCCTCTAGAGCCCGCGAGCCACAACTACTGAACCTGCATGCCACAACTACTGAAGCCCGCACACCTAAAGCCCATGCTCTGGAACAAGAGAAGTCACCGCAATGAGAAGACCCCGCACTGCAACGAAGAGCAGGCCCTGCTTGCCATAACTAGAGAAAGCCCATGCACAGCAATGAAGACCCAATACAGCCAAAAATAGATTAATAAAATAAATTTTAAAAACATAATTAAGTAAAAATAACAATTTATTTTGAGGGTTATGTTATTAATAGAAGTAAAATGTATAATAGCACAAACACTATACTATTGTAAGGTTCTTATTATATGTGAGAGATATAATACCACCTGAAGGTAGAGTGTGATGAGTGCATACTA
This sequence comes from Neophocaena asiaeorientalis asiaeorientalis, assembly GCF_003031525.2. Taxonomy (NCBI): domain Eukaryota; kingdom Metazoa; phylum Chordata; class Mammalia; order Artiodactyla; family Phocoenidae; genus Neophocaena; species Neophocaena asiaeorientalis. The sequence continues at coordinate 1,107,024 of NW_020174269.1, forward strand.
TAAACACTAAAGAATCACTAAACAACAACAAAACATATTTAGAGGTACAGTTAGTAAGCCAACATAGTATAAATAAATAAATAAATAAATAAATAAAAGTATTCCTTTTATTTCTATAGTAAATAAAAGGAATTATAAAATATACTCAAGTAAGTATGCCAAAACAAGGCAAAAGAGCAAGAAGGGCAACAAAGAATAGATGGGACAAACTGCAAACAAGATGGTAGACTTAAACCCAAATAATATCAATAATCATATTAAATGTATATGGTCTAAAGACCCCAATTAAAAGGCAGAGACTGTCATACTGGATATAAAGGAACATCTAACCATATGTTTATAAGAAAATCATTTTAAAAATCATTTAAAATATAAAGACATATGTAGGTTAAAAGTCAAAGTAATCATAAAGTCTACTCCCATCCCCAGATTGCAAGCTCCAAGAGTTTGTTCACCCTTCTGTCTCTAACACTCGGCAACTGGCATGCTATGTTTATTAACTAATAAAAGCCTTTAGAATTTGTGAAAACTTCTACACCACCTAACTATTCCCAGGCCACAATATCTGAGGCATCAACAGCTGTTTTTCTTGCTGTTATCTATATCTCACTTCGAAAAGTCTATTCTCTCTTTCCTACCCAGTCTCCCAGGGGCTGAGAAACCGGGAACCTAATCTTGTTGGATCCATGCCAAAAGTAAAAGAACACTGTTTCTGAGTGAGGGTCGGGTTAGCTTTTCTTGAATAAAGTACATCTATTTGGCTGCTCCCTGAGAGTCGTGAGTATTTCTTTGTCAGACCAGCTAGAAGCCTTTTGCCATGAACTGGATCCTAGAGGAATAGGGGAATAGAAAATAGACTTGTGGGTTTAGGTTTAAAAGTACAGGGAGAATAGTAGGAATTCAGCCGTTCAAACTGCTTCCTCCTCCTACCTCCTCTCCCTCACAAAATTTATATATGTGTTTCTCCTCTACCCCATCCTCACCCTAAGCTAACAGTAGGAGATGAACTATGAGGAGTTAAAGGACTGACTCCTGGTGTTTCTGTATCTCTGTTCCTTTCTTCCAACAAAGTTTGGAATATGCTATTGCTAATGAAAATATGATGTATGATGCTTGTATTTGTAAGTTACAAAGAATACATTTTAACATTTCAAAGGATTCTAGGCAAGGTACTGGATATAACAGGCCTTAACCTTCATGGGCTTAAAGACATAATTACCAACTGTGATCAGTATTGCCAAAGAAAATAGAGAGCTGTGGGAAAGAGAGTGCACATCAGGAATGGAGGAAGAGATTTAGATTGGATAGTTAGCTAAAGAGTGGGAATCGGAGTGATAATAGTGTTTCATAGGCTCAGACAATAGCATGTGTGTGACAAAATGCATTTTCCAAAGATGGCTGCAACAATAACTCCTGTCCCTCATCCAGAACCATGTCATCCGCCTATCAGGAGGTGGAGTTTATGTCCTCTTCCCTTAAATCTGAATGGACCTTTGTGATTGCTAGACCAAAACAATGAGGCCAGAGTGATGCAGTATGACTTCTGAGACCAGGTGGCAATAGGCCATCCAGCTTTCAGCCTGGTTCTTGTAGGGCACTCACTCTTCAAACTTGACCACGATGCAGCAAGGAAAGCTAAACAGACTGCGGAGAAGAACCAAGGTCCCTGGCTGAGTTCACAGTCAAGAGCCAACACTATCTTGCCAACCATATGAATGACCCATTTAAAAGCAGATCTCGCAGCCCCCGGTTGAGCCACCCCAGACAGTGCCACACAGAGCAGATATGAGCTGTCCTCACCAAGCTCTACCCAGCTTGCATATTGGTGAGCTAGATAAATGATACTGTTGTTTTAGGCCACTCAATTCTGAGTGGTTTGTCATGTAGAAAGAGATAATCAGAACAATGTGGATAGATCTTGAGGCTGGCAAGAGCTTGGCAGTTCCAGAAACTGAAAAATACAGTGTGGCTGCAACACAGAGAGAGAGATAACACCAGCATCAGCAACAACCAACAGTTAATATTTGGTATTTATTATTTTGTATGGCATTGTTTTAAGTGATTTATATGTATTACTTTATCATTAGAATCCTATTGCATATACTCTTAAAACACTGACTTTAAAATATGGGGAAACCGAGGCACAGAGCAGTTAAAATGACTTGCCCAAGATCACACACTCAGGCAGTCTACTACAAGAGCCTATGCTATGAATAAAGGCGTACTTCCGCTCAAAGGACAGACTGGCATAACATGAGGTGTAGAAAGGCAGATCAAGCCCAGGTTATGCAGATCTTCACAGAATGGGTGGAAGTTCAGGTGTTAGTTTATGAGTAACAGGATACTACTGAACAGTTTTAAGCAGGGTAGTACATGATCTAACTAATATTTAAAAGATCATTCTGGCTGCATGTGAAGAACAAATTAGAAGAAAGGCAATAATGTTTGACAGCAAGGTACTCCTTGAGAATAAAATTAGAAATAACTAAGATATAATGGTTTCACTGAAAGAATAATTGATGGATCAAGTTGATAATACCGAGCCCCATGATCAACGTTAACATACAAAAAGAGAACTGCCAAGACACTGCTATGTGCCTTCTGGTATAATGCAACAGACAGGAAGTAAACCACAACCATCTATGACATATTCTTGGGGGAAAAATTTCAAACCTGAATCCAATCAAGCCTAGACCTAGCCACAAGTTTACCAAAGACAGGAGAACAGAGGAACAAGTTAAACAACACCGTGAGGATACTGCCTGCCAAATCCAGAATATGTAAAATTCTAGATGACAAATTTGATAAATAAACAGCAAGAAAGGGAGGATGCTGTTATAGATTAAAAGGAACCCAAGAAATGTATCAACCAAGTGCAATGTGTGAAACATGTCTGGAAGCTGATTTGAACAATTCAATGATTTAAAAAGACTGATGAGGTAATTGGGGAGCTCTGATCACTGATCAGATGTTAAGAAATTATTAGTGGGATTTTTTGGTATGATGATAGTATTGTACATATTTTTTTAAATAGTCCTATTTCTTAGTGATACATACTTAATATTTACAGGTAAAATTATATCATGTCTAGAATTTGCTTTAAAATAATGTGGAGAGGGACAGGCAGTATAGATGAAACAATATGTGCCATATGTTAATAACTGTTGAAGCTGGATGACGGATGCATAGGGATTAATTATACAAATCTCTTTAGGTTTTTGTATGATTAAAACTTTTCTTAATACAAAATTTAAATTTTAAAAATTTAGGAGTCTATCTAAGCTCCCCTAATCCAACCAAAGTGAGGCTGTAAACTCAGGCAGAAATGACAGGCTAATGACTAAGTATAAAACCTCCAAGTGTTTTGCTTTTTCTTTCAAGAATATGCAACACAAAAGCAGATAACTTGTAAGAACAGGCGATTCATGAGAGGTGATTAGGTAGTGCCCCTAGCACTCTCTGGGGGTGAGGGGGTCCCAACAATCCCAGTGGCAGATGAAGATTGATTCATGAGACTACTGTAGCACTAAACATCCAATCAATTACCTTTACTCGTCAAGCAACCTCCTGATTGCAAGGGTTCCACTGTGGCATTTTTTTCTATGGGAGAGGATGTATTTCTAATGACTTATTAATAAATTGCCGTTCTAGTTTATTTATCAGTCGCTTTTAAGTTTTCGCAGTGTAAATCAGTCCATAGAGCCCCAAATCAGACATCCTAAATAAATAACTAGTAAGCCCAAAAACCCCAGACTTTACAATCTGATAACCACACCAAAATATTGTCAACTTTTCACCACAGAACTTCCTCTATGTTATTATAAATCCTGCACATAGTAATAGAGCTATTACTAAAATCTGCACATTTATAATAAATAGAAAATAAATTTCAAAATGGAATAGTTACCATTTATTGAGTGGCTATTAAGTACATCAAGCACTAGATCCTTTGGATACATTTTACTACCTAAATTGTCAATCTGGATGGAGCACATACTATTTCCATTTTACAGATGAAGAAAAGGATGTAAGTAAGCTATTGAAGATCACAAAGCCAAGTTGAGGATGAAGCCAGAATTCAAACCTAGATTTGAGGCTAAACCAAAGAGCTTCTTAAATTGTTGTAGGCTAAATAGATTCTTGTGGGTTTTCATGGTTACCAGACCCAAAATATAATCTCTGTGAGTACATGTTTAATAATTTGAGTACCTAGTGAATGCCAGGCATTCGGTTAAGAGCTATGGGGAATATACAAAGAGGAACCACATACACAGCCTATTCTCAGAGAGGTTTCAACTAGAAAAAAATTTTTTTCTAATAGAAGATAATTATGTAAGAGTACAAAGTGACAAATGCCACAGGAGAGGTAATATAAAGTGCTAAGAGGATTCAGAAAAGGGAGAGATTTCAAAATTTCAAAATACAAGAAATGTATAAACTTGTTAAACAACCGATTTTTAGGTTGGCTTGTACTAATGGATGGTGTAGTGAGTGGTGTATGTACACCACTCAGAAAGAACACAAGGCCAAGCAATAGAGGGCTAGGCTCTACCACCATCTAACTTTGGGACTCTGGGCAAAGCCCTCACCTGCTTCACTCAAAAATAACACAGGTACCGACTTACAAGGTTATTTCTGCATCTGAAAACAAAGGGAAACAAAACATTAATTAAAAAAAAAAACAGGCAGAATATCTCTAAGGTTCTTTCCTCCATCTACATGAAAACTCTACTTGAAAAAGTTAATATACTACTTTAATTTTTAACTTATATTCAAGTTAGACCCAACATTCAGTTACTAAAAGAGGAAAAACAGGCCCTCCGGGGTCAAACAAGTATTTCAACTGCATAAATGCAACACTTTGACGTGAACTGAAATTTCACTCTGCTGCTTAAAATCCTCCAGGGTCCCGTGACCTCTGCAGACAGACCCATGGAGGGGACGTACGAAGCCCCCTAGCGTAACTTGACTTGTAGCCCCTAACAGTAACTGGCTAGGGAAGGAGACTATTTGCACCTTTATACTCAGCCTCTGGGGCAGCTAAAGGGTGTAGAGAAACATATTCTTGAACACCTGTCATGTGCCAAGCAGTGCAGATACAATTTACATTAAAATGTGATCTCATGAGGACTGGAATTTTTGTCTATTATGTTCCCTGCAATATTCCCAGCACCTGAAAAAGTGCTGGGTGCACGGTGGACGCTCAATAAACATCTGTTACTTGAATTAATAGATAAGGCAGTTTCTGCCCTCATGACACTTACAGTCTAAACTAATGCTATCATAAAAATTTAGAAACATATTTTTAGGTAATAAGTATGAGTATATTTTATTCTTTTGTTTTTTTACTTACCTTTTCCTATATTAAACTCTAATCTGAGTAATTTAATAATATCTGACTTTAAAGATTCTTGTAATTGGTGAACATGTCTAATAAGAAAGACCTAATCAGATATTTAAATAACCTTCTGTAGACCTATTAATGATGACCAACAAGATGGCTTAACTATACAAAAGAGTTTTCATAAAAACAGTTGTATGTGCATCTTATAAAATTAATTACAGTAGAATAGGTGATTATTCCTATCACATATAATATTTAAACCTCAACTTCCTTACTGAGAATTAATATTTTCATGGTTCCATCAAGGCCCCCCAAATCAGGATATTCCAAGATAATCAATGAAATTAGAACATTAAACAGCTTAAGTTCTTTGGATATAAAATACAGGAGGAAGGGGTTTATTAATGGGTATTTTATTAGAAGGCGATAAAGTCTAAAATCTTATCTTTGGCTTTCAGTAATACTAGAACTTAAAAAAATTTTTTCATGTTCTTTATTTAGAAGTCAGAAAAACACAAAACTTAGTTTTAATACCAGAAATTTAACTGTATAAAAACTATAGTTATAATAACTGTGATTTATTAAGTAGTTCCTATTGCCACAATGTTTTAACAACTTGTTTATATTTGATCCTTTAACCTTCATAATTCTATCCCCATTTTACAGATGAGGCAACTGAGACATACAAAACTTAAGTAACCTGCCCAAGATCACAGAGCTAAGAGGATCAATAATTTAAATGTAGCCACTGGCTGGTTCAAAAGACCTCATTTGATTTCTAAACTGCTCTGCCTGTATTATGCTATGCTGTTCTATATCACAGCTAGAGCTTCTGCAGCCTAAATCCATCTCTCGAGGTTAAATTAAAAAAAAAAAACAAACTTTAAAAAATGGTGCCAGTCCCATCAATTTAGAGCTTGATGGTGAAATTAAACTTTATAGAACAAAAGCTGAAGTAAAATTTATTTCACTTCAAAGTCTCTGTTTCTTAACTGATTCTAACTACTACAGAAAAGAAAAATGCTGTTCAATTTGCTAGTTAAGACACATTCCTCCAGCATGAAAGTCCCCATAAAAAATAAAATGCTATCCAAGCTGTCATGATAGTGAAACTAGAATTAGCCAAGGAGTACAGGTATTTTGAATGACTAGAAAGAAAACAAAGCCCACCCATCCAAGAAGACTAAGAATATTTACATTTATCAAGAGTAAGAAAGACAGGGTAAGTTAAAGTTGCAAAACTGCTTCCAAAATAGTAATACTATACTGAGTTCTCGATAGGCATCAGAGCAATGTTCGAGTGCTTACGCCAATCAATTAACCTCTGTGACTTTCCCCAGTATGACAGAAGAAAAAATTCAGTAAAGGACCCCTCTACACTCTGGTTCCCCATGAGTGCATGTGTGTTGTGTTTGGCATGTGTACAGGGCACAAGTGAGGGATGGGGAGATAAATATTAAATGGAGCCCCAGAACTCAGGAGAGCTCCAGGACATGCCACAGGACTAGGTTCCAGGATGCTTCCCACAGAAAAGGCTTTAAATGTTAAGAAACTGGTGCCGTTCTGGCAAACTTAATACTTGTTAGGTTGGTTTCCTAAGATAAGAATGTTCTCTACAGAAGGAAAAGGGGACTGGGGTGGGGAAAAGTGGCATATGTAAATAACTCTAAATAGAACACTACCAAAACTGGACATACCTCTTTCGTGCTTCATTTTTAGCAGAATGGAGGCCAGGAAAGCCCTTCTAAGACACAGTTCTCTTCTCAGGTACAGGAGCAACCTGGATTTAGACTGTTTCCACAGCAGGAGCACCAAAACCTGTGCTTTAACCTCAGGTGGGCCCTCCAAGCTCCTCACTGTTCATGGTCAGTAATCTCTCCCATTCTTCACCTCTCTTCCCAAGGCTCTGACCAGCCTTCATCCTCTACACCAGGGGTCCGCAACCCCCGGGCCGCGGAATGGTAACGGTCCGCGGCCTGTTAGGAACCGGGCCGCAGAGCAGGAGGTGAGTGGTGGATGAGTGAGCGAAGCTTCATCTGTCGCGCCCCATCGTTCCCCAGCGCTCGCATTACTGCCCGAACCATATTGCTCCCCCAACCCCATGGAAAAACTGTCTTCCACAAAACCGGTCCCCCGTGCCACAAAGGTTGGGGACCGCTGCTCTACACTCTCAGAAGCTGGCCTTGTCTTTCATCATTTTCTAGAATACATGCCCATGAAGGCAAGGCTCTTTGTTCACAGATGTAGCTCATATACTTAGAATAGTGCCTGACACATAGCAGGCATTTAGAATAAATATTTGTTTATTACGTGAATCAGGGAATGAATTGAGGAAATGGAGTCCCCCAGCTAAGGAACTCCCTCCCAGTCTCCTGCCCTTCAACCTACAAACTTAACCCAATCATATCCTTCCATACATACATCGCTCCAGTCTACAAGGAAGATATGCCTCTTATTTAAGGTTAACTATTTCTCCTGTGCTCCAGATTGCACTCTCTCCCATCTCCTTTCTCAGTAATTATCCCTCTGTACTCTAATTTTTAAATACCCCTAGCTATGGACTCCTTTCTCAGGGCCTAAAATGAATGCTTAGTCCCATTTTGAAAACAAAACCACAACAATTTCTTGAACTCTAGAGCTTGCTGAAGCTACACTCTATTTCAGAGAAGCTTAGTCTTAAAGGAGAAGCCTACACTTATGGTCCCTGCTTCCTCATCCTTCATTAGCATCATCACCTGGTGGCAATTTGGATTCATCCCAGGCTGCTCAAACTTCTCAAGGTAAGGTCGTTAAAGGACCACTACTGACCCAACCTAATAGATATTTTTTGCCTCATTTGATGCTTTTGCTACATTTGATCCTGGCTACTCAATTCTGGAAACTCCCTTTCTTGGCTTTTTGACACTGTTCTCTCACTGTGCTAGCCTGAGAGCTCTCTCAGCTTCTTTGCTGCCCCTTAAATGACTATTCCCCCAGAGAGGCCTGATCTGCCCTTTTCTATAAATATCCTGAATGAGCTCATCCACATTCAAAGTTTCAACCACTACTTATATATTCTAATGATTCCCAAAACTCTATCATCAGCCTAGTTCTCTTTTCCTGAATACCAGACCTGGATACCCAACTATAAGACATTCCCACGTAGTTGGCCATAAATACATCAATTTTTACTCAATTCGTCATCTCACCTCACTGCAAACGTGCTTTTCTCCTTGTTCCCTATCTCAACTAATGGCTGACCAAGCCAATCTCCTTACCCCTCTATATCAACAGGGTTCATTGTCAACGCCTATAGATAGTACTACTTAAATCTCTTTTTGACTTCAGCCCATGTTCTACTCTACCTTAATTCAAGCCATTATTCTTGACTAAGCTGCTGCCATTAACCTATTACACAATTAAACTTGAGGATGTCCAAGACCCCCACTCATTTCTCTCTCATATACACACACCCCTCCTCCGAGTCTAAAACTTCATCCCATATTGTAACCTGAGTAGTTAATCTAAAACACAAGCATGGTATTAACTCTACCAGCTTAAAATTGTTCCTTTGCTCACCACTGTGTAAAGCAATGGCCTCTAAAGTGGGGTACAGGAATAAGTTATTTTCTCTTCTTTCATTTCTATTTTTATGTTTTATAATATATATGTATGTGTGTTTACACACACACAGTAGGACATGCAACTTATAAATATACACATATGAAGGAATATGCCCAACATCTTTCATTGATATGGGAGCCACAAAAACATGTGGAGACCACTCATCTACAGAAAGTACAATCCTCTGACATGACACAGCCATCATCTATCCCTGGACTAACTTTCTAGCCAAATCTACTTTTATATTATATCTGAGTTATGCCAAACTACCTTAAACTTTCTAACTAGCATATGCCACCTTTGAAGCTGTACCTTTGCCACTCCCCTGCCCAAAATACCCTAACAACCTCCTCACACATTTTCCCTCTCCTCACTGCCCCCCCCCCACCCCGCCCTCCTCA
>NW_020174269.1:1116452-1129465 GCF_003031525.2 Neophocaena asiaeorientalis asiaeorientalis
CCCGCCCTCATCAACTCTTGTTTGTTCTTTAATGCTCCAAACAAACGTAACTGGCTATGTGAAGCTTTCTCTGACCTTCCCAGGTAGAGGAGGGCACTTCGTTCTCTGTGCTGGCAAATACAACATACATCTCTGTTACAGCACTTAAGTCGCAGTAATGTAATTTCTTGTTTACATGACTGTCTACTCATCTTTGTATTGCCAGCGCCTAGCGTGACTCATAACACAAATAAAGTGCTTAATGTTTGTTATACAAGTGCTCAAGAGGCACAGTGCTAAGGAACAAACTGTAGCAACACCTTAGCTACCTGACACAGTTGAGAGAGTAAGTGCTCTGCTTTGCTGAGGTCTGGGCTGATGATCAACTTTAACTTTTAAATTTTACGATGTGGTTACATCATGCACTGAGTTTTCCGGTCACCGGTCAAGTCAGAGAGATTTTTAGAAAGTCAACACTTCATCATCCACCAAATGCTAATCAATTAACCATCAACAGTGTCAACACATTCTGAAAGACGCCTTATATAAATTCAAAAGCTAAGGCTCAGTGATTCGGCTCAAACATGGCAAATTAACTGCACACATATATCTTCCGTTTCTGAAACTACACTAAAATGAAAGTGAAGGGAAAAAGAAGGTATAAACCCATAAAACCAAAGAACAGAAGTGACTCCACTGTGTAATTTTAATACAATTTTGAAAGAAGTAATTTGGAAGAAGGAATAGTACGTGACTTGGCAAAGCCAAGGAAACTGTATAGTGCCTGCAAAAAAGGGAACTAAAAAGTGAACAACTTGCTGGCCAGAATTCAGAGGCAAAGGGAATTGCAGGAGAGGGTGTGAGGTATGGGGCTGATACTGGGGAGTTGATCCAAAGTTTAAGTAACAGAACAATGAGAGCTCCCTTCCCCCCTTCCCACCCTCCATAGTCAAGCAACTACCTTTACCAATAGCAGAAAACAAGGATGAAGCATTAAGAGAAAGGCTGCAAACCCTCCCCTTCATGTTTTTCAGTTTACAGCAGGTAATATGCCTCCTGGGTATATCATGGTATATACCTTGCTCTCAGAATGCCAAGAGGTATATACATTGGAAGATTGTTCTCTAGAGTGAACAGTCTCAAAGAAAAGACCTACAATCTCAGAAAACAGATCTCTACTTACTGACACCTGGAAATCCCCCAAGAAAATGGCCTGTTCACCACCTAAATGCCTAACGTGAAGCCCTCCGGTGACAGGACTCACTGGGTCACAGAGAGCTTCTAACCGGCTTTTTGGTATCTTACTCTTACACACAGCTCAGGATTACCAGACATTCCAGGAAAGTTTCCATCATGAAAGAAGAAACTAAACAAAAAAGGAACACAAAAGAAAATTTAGGGAACAGAAAACAAAACTTCAAAACACTGTAAGTGTTCTCAAATCAATGACATATTGAGAAAGAAGACCTGGAAATTTAAAATTATGTGAAAATTAAAAATCCAATAAAAGTATTAGAAGATGAAGTCAAGGAAATTTCCTTAGAAGGCAGAATAAAAAGAAAAATACTGGTAGATAAGACAAAAAGGTTACCATCCAACTAATAGGTCAGAAAGAGAAAAAAATGTATGAAATGATATTTTTTAAAAACAGAAGAAAATCTCCCAAACTTAGGGAAGTTGACAGGCTGATATGGTCCAGCAGTGACCAAAAGAGCAATTAAAAAAAAACAAAAAAAAACATACAAACAAAAAGCGCCACCACATCATTGTGAAATTTTTGAACAGCAGAGAAAAAAAATAAATCCTAAAACATTCCAAAGTGGGGTAAGAGTAACACATGAAGGAACAGGCATCAGAAACAAGCAGGCTTCAACAGGAACACTGGAAACTAGAAGACAACAGATCAGTGCCTTCACAGTAATAAGAGAAAATTACTTCCTGTCTAGAGATCTCGCCTCAATTGAGGGGGAGGGCACTTTCACATATGTCTCAAAAAAGTTATCTCCTACCTAGTCGTTTTCAGGTAACTACAGGAAAAGGAGATTCAGTAAAACAAAAGGATAAATGAAGAAAACAGTGTCCAGGAAACAGGAGATATGATGCCTCACCACCCAGCCCCCAAAAAAATTAAGGGAAAGTCTAGTATGAGGACTACATAATCCAACTAAAGAGTAACCAGTCCATAGTGGAGCAGGAATGCAGAGGACTACAGATTTTTAAAAGTTAAAAAAAAAAACAAAAATAAATGGAATGGACATACTGATAGTTGAGCATTTGGAAAATACCCATAGGTATTTGATGTGGTGCAGCAGGCAGAATTCTAAGATGGCCCCTAGATTACTGCCCCCTGGTGGGCATTTTCTGCATAAAACTCTCACCTTCAGTATGGGTAGAAGGCTTGAATATGATGGGATGTCACACAGGTAATTTGGTCACTAATCAGTTGACTTTCAACTAATCAAAAGGGAGGGTACCCTGGGTGGGCCTGACTTATTTAGGCGAGTCCTTTAGAACAAGATGAAGCACCAGAGAGGGGCTCCTCCTGGCTGCCTTGAAGTCACAGCCACTTTGAGTTCTTTAGCTGCAAGGAAATGAATTCAGCCAACAACCACATGAGCTTTGAAGGAGATGCTGATCCACAGATAAGACTCTAGTTCGAGCTGCCACCTTGACTGCTGCTGCCTTGTGAGACCCTGAGCAGAAGACCCCGTTAAGGTGCCTGGATTCGTGACTCACAGAAACTGAGATAAATGGGTGTTGTTTTAAAGCCACTAAAATTATGGTGATTTGTCATACAGCAACAGAAAACTAATACGATAGCATGTGGACAAACTTAAGGATAGCTAAATAGGATAAACAACTTAGAAGGAAATCATACTTCCTCCAAAAGCATAAAAACTTCAGGAGTCAGACTTCCCTGGTGGCACAGTGGTTAAGAATCCGCCTGCCAGTGCAGGGGACACGGGTTCGAACCCTGGTCCAGGAAGATCCCACATGCCGCGGAGCAACTAAGCCCGTGTGCCACAACTACTGAGCCTGTGCTCCAGAACCTGCAAGCCACAACTACTGAGCCCGCGCGCCTAGAGCCCGTGCTCCGCGACAGGAGAAGCCTGCGCACTGCAGTGAAGAGTAGCCCCCGCTTGCCGCAACTAGAGAAAGCCCGCATGCAGCAACGAAGACCCAACGCAGCCAAAAATAAAAATAAATTTTAAAAAAATCACGAAAAAACCTTCAGAAGTCAAAGCAGTGTCAGGTAGTTTAGAAATAATACATTCCGAAATGCCAGAAAGCAGAAGTCACTCTGAAGAAAGGGGCGTTAACTGGTAAGTACTGCTGGAGGTAATCAGGTTTAAAGAGATAGAGATCAGTTTCAAGTTGTCCTGGATCTTTTAGCTTATAAACAGTAGATAAAAGGTTCAATCAGGGTTTCCCCCTTTAGTTCAAATTTATAACGTTTTTCAATTTGCAAGCAGAGAAAAGAAAGCTTCAAGAATCATCGAGGCTTCTGAACGGACAGAAGTTTCTCATACGTAAGCTTCGTTTTTCAAACGCCGTGACTCTCTAAGTAAGGTCCTTGGACCAACATCAACATCACCTGAGAAGTCATTGGAACAGCAAATTCGTGGGCCTCACTCCCAGACCTACTGAATCAAAAACGTGGGTTGAAGTCCAGCAATCTGTGTTTTTAACAAGCCCTCTAGGTGATTCTGATGCAAATTCAAATTTGAGAACCACTAATCTAGTGTGAATTTCTGCCGCTACCCTGCTATGCTCTGGTCTTCCTTCTTGAGTCAAGAGTTAAAGCATTTCCAAACCTACTGTATCCAACCTAGATCAAAGTATCACAGTCACTAACACATGGTAGGAGCTCAAAAAGTGCCAAATAAATAAGAGACTAGGCTTCAGGTGTATTTCTTTCACCAGAGGGTTTTTAGAACACTGGCTACAAATGCCTTCAGGCAGGACATGCTCTCTTCACTTTCCCACAGTCCCCACCAATCCTTACTGCCTTCTACCTTATATATTCACACATTTTTCTGCCCAGCCAATGACAGCATTAGAGTTTGGGACCTCTGGGGGAAAAGATTCAGAAAGAATAACAATTTTAAATCTGGATACAATAAGGCCCAGCTGTCTCTTACGAATTCTAGGGAATCGAACAACTTACAGCTGTTGCATGATGATTCAGAAATTGTACTGTATGCCACAAGTGATCCTTCACTTGTGGGTCTCATGGTCCAACATTAAGCTCTAGGAAAAGTGTTTCAAGATAACATCTTAAGCATTCTTTTTCTGGTCTGAAGTCTTCAGAGAAGTAGACCCTGCTTCCTCACATATTCTTGAGGCTCATGTGTCCATTAACTACAAGAGCAGCTAACAGGGCTTTGACTGATGGAATTTACACTGCAGAATCAACTTTGGAAACTATACGAAACATATGAAATAACATTTCAATTCATTTATGAGAAAGACTTCAATGTATTTAAAATATAATGCGCTGAGCAGACACTGATTACGCTAAAATTAGAATGCACTTTCTTTCAGTACCATCTAAAAGGAAAACAACATCCATTTAGTTAAAACTCACTATCAAGACACTAAGCTTACATTAAATTAGATTTTTTTGTTGAACTATGAGGGGTTAGAAACCCCCCTATAAATCAGTCTCTGTATATGTGAGCATCCATTTAGGATCCCCTGAGCTAATGGTAGGAACCCCAAGGAGCTGGAGATCTAGCACATGTTCTGCCCCTGCATGACCTCCCCTAGTCACATTTTCCTTTTGAGCTCTGGCTCCAAAAAAAGTGGGGATTAGTACTAACATTCTGAACTACTCCTTACACTTAAACAAGAAACCATTTTTGCTATCATTGGTGTAATTACTTTAGCCAATTTTGAAAAGAAAAATAAAATTTGAGATAAACAAGCTAAAATTGATACAAACACATAAGTATCTATGTATATGTAGGAACAGTGACTGATCCTGATAATTCTGTACTGTAGATATTAGTATTTTTTAAGACCTTCACTCTTTAAACCCAAGAGAAGTTCTAAAACTTAATATATTAATCACAGAGAAACTTAAAGATTCAGAAAGACTCAACAAAATTTCACAATCGTATGTCCCAGAAATAAACATGGTAGCACTTTAATGAATTTCCTTCAAATCTTTTTATGCATGTACAGATGTATTTTATATAGTTGAGAATATACAGTTTTGCATCCTGGTTTTTAATCGACCGCTGCACCATCTTTGAAAATATTTTTCAGGCTAGCTTTGTACCGTATGACTAACCTACAGTTTACCACAGATCACATACTATTACTCCAAATATACTAATATGCTACCAAGTAAAACTAAGTAGCAATATTGCCATTAATGTCTTATTACCCTCACATTAACATAGGCATAGCAATAAATATCAATTTAGCATTACAAAAATAGTAAATGAAAGCAACAATAAAAATAGACAACTAAAATCCTATATATTTTCAGTTGAGTAGGGAAAAAAGGCAGCCTGCAAGATCCAGAACTTTTTTTTTAATCAACAGAACCTCAAGGAAGATGAGTTGAAGGGTGATTTGTGAGTCTTCCCATTCAGCTGAATGTATACAGATCCCTGGCAAAACTGAGTACACAAGAGTAGGTGGAATCCTCATTCTGTAAACATCTTGGGAGCTGGCAGGGTGATTAAGCAAAGCACATGAATTTTAATGTTAAAAGTCATATGACAGAGATTCATAACTACAGAGGACAGAAAACAGCAGTTTTACAAGATAAGCAAAAAGAAAGCACAGAAACGTAAAAGGATAAGCTAAGCACACTCAAGTATTACAGTTGGTTCAAAATAATTGTCCTACCTAAGTTTAGTCATGTACAGACTTACCTTCCACCAAGGAACACGGACAGAAATTTTCTAGTATAAGTACTTTGAGCTCTTTAATAGTCAAATCCACTTAAGATAATTTCGTAGTGACCATTACTAAGAGCCTAATGGGGGAAACTGAAAGTAAGCAGGGCAGAAAATTCCAACTCACAGAAAAGCCTTATTCAAAATAACCGTCTTAAACTTCTTAAATGAAACAGAAGGAAGGCAACACTACTTAACTAAGACTGAGGCATGCTTAAATGTAAAGGTTACAGGGTCCAACAATTTACCAAGAAAGTTTATCAGAAAAATAATTGGTACATCCAACTTATACTCAACTGCTAGCAATCGGCATTTTCTGTACACTAAGAGTGGGGTCTAATTCCCCAGATTCTTTCAACTTACACTGCATGTGTGTGCTCTGCTACGACCTAGGTGGTTAGGAAACACACTGTACGGTACTCAGGGAGATACCAGAGCTGTGGCTATCTATCTCCACCCTCCTACTAAAGACAGGGACAAAATGAGGAGCAAGCCCTTCTATAGGTGGGGCGGGGGTCAAGAACACTCTCTTCCACAGCCCTCTGGACTCTGAGGCATGTGGACACATGGATCCAGATGTGCCCATAGACATGACATCATAAACATGACTTAAAACAACCTAATAAAGGAATAAAAGCTGTTTGGTATCTGTGATCCCTCAGTACACTTTTTTGTTTGTGTTTAATTTCTGTCTAACTCTTGTTTGGTAATTTCACAAAAAGTCCTCAATTCTTAAAACTGCTCTGCCTTAAGGAACTGGTGCCGACTCTTTTCAAAGATAACACGGAAATGCTTCATGTTTTAGGGAAGAACATTAAAAGAAAATGTCCATAAAGCAAAGCAATTTTTAAAAAGCTAATATTAGGTGTTAAAAGATTAAAGTGAAAAAAAAAAGATTAAAGTGATTTTTCAAAAGCTAGAGAAAGTGCAAAGGTAAACTGTACTATGAAGAGAAAGTATTGGCTAGACTGCTAATTTTTCGGATTTTATAATTTTATTTTCTGATACAAAAAAGAAAACAATGATGCTTTGCCTTCTTCCAGTAGCCTATCTTAAAAAAGATAATTATGTGTAAATGAAATTCAGATCTTAACTAAGTCAAATGTTTGTTTTACATATTTAAAATTCTTTTAGCTACACAAGAGCCTTACTGGGTTCACAATTAATCATTGTGTGTGGGGGGTAGAAACCTCATGAGAAAGAATAGTTTGTTTCTTTTCTTTTGCAAGGTCACTAAAAAGTAATTTAGGGACTTCCCTGGTGGCTCAGTGGTTGGGAATCTGCCTGCCAGGACATGGGGTCGATCCCTGGTCCAGGAAGATCACACGTGCCACGGAGCAACTAAGCCCGTGCACCACAACTACTGAGCCCGTGAGACGCAACTGCTGAGGCTTGCACGCCTGGAGCCCGTGCTCTGTGACAAGAGAAGCCACCGCGATGAGAAGCCCACACACTGCAGTGAAGAGTAGCCCCTGCTCGCCGAGAAAGCTGGCAAGCAGCAACAAAGACCCAACGCAGCCAAAAAAAAACAAGTAATTTAGTTTTGTACCTGTAAAAGTAATTCTAAATTATACCTACCAGAGAAATGAGATTTTTTAAAACTTTTAAAAACAAGCTGAGAAATAAATAAAATACAAGTGGAGGGTAATGACAAAGCACAAAAAAAGGTAACATATACATGTGATTAATTTCAACTGCTTCCCTAAAAAATGTTGCTTAAAACAAGCAGCACTGATTCTCATCAATTTCATCTTTTTTTCAAATCAGATATTTTATTAGGGAGCACAGAAATAACCAATGTGTTAGACTTATGATGGATGAAGAAAGGAAAATCAAACTGCAATTAAGAGCACAAGTTCACTGATAAATCTGTCTCTTTTAACAGTGTGATAATGGATGTCCTAATTTTATAGTATACAGAGATATGTTGTGAAAATTAAGACTTTTTAACCTAAAAGATTCAGTTCTATATGATTACACATGTTAAAGACCACTGAATGATTAGCCTTTAAAAAGTTTTACTTACTCTTGCAATGCCCATTCAATAAGATTGGAAAATTTTATCTCAATTCCTGTGATGTATATAAATGCTGCTTATCACATGGAGATTCTTTCGAAATGAAGATACTTAATAAGCATGAAACATTATATTGTCATATATACATAATGAATCTTGTAAACTATAGGGTCACTTTATAAGCCATGGGTCATTACAAATATGCAACACAAACAAGAAACTGCACATTTCACTCAACTAAACAGATCCTAACTGAGAAATAAAGCTACTTAAAATGCCTTATATTCAGTCATTTAAAAATTATATCAGGAAACACTTAAATATTTGGAACTCATTTTCCCTACTCTTCTATCCAGTGAGTTGGATTAACCTTAAAATAACAAAACAAAGCAATGGAGTAACTAAAAATAAATATTTCAACTAAACACCATAGGTCTGGAAAAACAAACAAACACACTGCAAGTAGTGATGTTGGACCTTCTGAGATTTTAACTACCTTTTCATCTGAGACATTTAATCACTTAAAACTAAACTGAGTTTACAACTAAGTATAAAGACATTTTTGTCAGTCCCTTAACTGCCATGAATTCCATTCAGGTAATTATCCTAGATCAACTTCTAAGCTATAAACTCCCTAAGGGAAGAAGCACATGTTACTGGTCTCTGTATCAGCAGTACTGAGCTGCTGTACATGCCACATGATAGGGGTTCAAACCTGGTAAAAGGAACAGACTTTCATCTAACTTTCCTGATGTTAGAAGTGATTAAGTGGTTGCCTTTGCAACAAAGCCCATACAGATTGCAGTGCATGCTGGATCAAGATTTCTACATTTTAGCTAAAGTCCCCGGAGAGCAGCACCCAGTGGCATGGGGCAGAAAGAGGTGTCAGCTTCCTCTCCCAGCAAAGAAGCGACTTGGTTCAGGTTGCAATGAGGCAGCACTCACTTCCACGCTTCAGGAAGTTATCTGAGGAAAGGCGGAGAAGAGGGTTTCCAGAGGCGCCCACAGGCAGGTGAGATAAATCACAAACAGCGTTATCAACCTCATTTGCAGGGAAAGTCACATTTTAAAAATAACTCACTCTTAATAACAGGGGGGAGGGAATATTCCCTTGTTGAGATCACTAAGTTGCCAATATGAGCTAAGTAAAACAAAAGGTAGCATAAAAAAAAAAAAAGGTAGCATGAAATACCTCACTGAAGTTATGTGATTTCTGTTGTCTACTCTAATCATTCCAAAATAGCTCCTGACTCACTGCTCTCCTTAGGAGATACTACTTGGAGGGCTGGGGGGGTCATACCTAACAAGGGCTCCTCGCTGGGGCCCGGAAGTTTTCCTAGACTTTACCTCACATACCTGCTCTCATTTTTAGGGGTTCTGATACACCTGTTTCACAAACCAATACTTCAACCACCTTCACTGTAATTAAAAACAGCTCAGGCAGCATCCAGGATACTTTGACAGATTCTGCCAACTGTCAGTTTCAGCTGTTCTTTTTCATTTCCACCATAGTTCATAAACTACTATCACAGGAGCCTTAGATTTGTTTTTGGCCTGAACTAATCACTCATTTTCTTTCAAAATCATTCCTTTTGTTTTGATTTTGCCCCTAGACTTGCAATTATATCCAAAACTAAGGCAGAGATAAATTTTTATTATAACCTAACATTAGTCAAAAATATATTCATAAAACATGAAACTCTCCACCCACAATATTAAATTTTAGATACAGATACCTGTCAGAGTAAGGTAATTTAGGATTGCCTAGGTAAAACTTTAAAGGCCATTTAAAGCTCTGTTCCCTTTTGTTTTAAGTAGGTGCAAGGAGGCTGTGCTTATTCCACAAACACTTATTAGGTACAAACACCTACTAAGTGTGGAAACTTCCACAAATGCCTTCTCTTGACAACTTAGATGAAACAAGTCACTATTACTGAGAGTCGCAGCCCCAAATGCAGACTTGCAGAAAAATTATGCCATAAACATTCACTCCTTTGCCTCTCCAGTCCACCTTTAAGACTTTATTAAGGACTAATAAATTAGTTTATAAACACATTTAATTACACTGAAGTATCTAAAATCTGGGCTATGTGCAGGGGCTTATTTTCATGTCTTAAAGACCAATCCCCTTCGTATTAAGTTCATCTCAAGCTTCCCTTGGTAAAACCATGGACATTCATGCAGCTTAAATGTTGTGGAAAACCATTAATTTTCTTTCATGATGCTACCACTCCACAGCTTAGAGAGAATGCAGCCTTCAACATGAAAAACTGCCACTTGATTTTTCTTCTCTGACACATTTTAAACAGAAGAGCTGCGGACTCTCAAGGGAAGCCATATTTCAAAGATTTTGAATAGTAGTATTTGTCAGTATTTTCTCTCATTAAAATTGGTACAATTCATCCAAAACATTTTTCAAATGCCATTATTTTCCAGCTTACATGCTTAAAAACTGCTTAGAGAAAATCTCTCCATCTGAGAGATTTACTTCAAGAAACCAACAGCAATTATGAAAACTGCAGGAGAAAAAGAAATAATTCACTTTTACAGGCTGGAAAAAATTTTAAAACTCACCTAAGACCTTCATTTTACAGATTAAAAAAACAAGAGTCCACAAAGGTCAAGCAATTTGCCTCAGATCACCAAGCTACTAATAGCAGCACTAGAAATAGAATGAGGTATTTTAATTGCTGTTAGCAGTATCCCAAATCATGCAAGTTATATATATTCTCATCACTTTGTCATTTAAGTTTTAAAAACAAGTATCACTCTTTCTCATCAATTCCTGATGGACTCCTACAACGTACGTTCTACATCTTCAAACTTAAGTTTATGAACTTCAAGTTCTAATTCCAACAAAAAAGGGTAGTACTAGTAAGAACTTTCCTCTGAACGTTTTAAGAATGAAAGTTTAGGTGTGCACACCCCTAAACCGTCACAACGAATTTCAGTGTCTGTCCTTTCAATCTCTGTCCCTTAACTACACTTTAGATGTGTTTATTCAACTACGAAAGAGAGAGAGAAAATTCTAGAAGTTCCTCTTTGACAAAAAAATCATTGAAAATCTGTCAATGAAACTAGATCATTACTCCATTAATATATTATGGAAGTCTGGTTTAAATTAGGAAGAGTCACTAGCACTTTATCGAGTTACTGTGTGAAAAGTTAACAAAACGTAGGAAAATGGCACTCTTGGTTGACTTTGGATCTGAAAGAAGGTATACATCTGACATTGTTAACACAAACTGGAGACTTGATCATAAAAGCAAAAAAAAAAACAGAGAAAGTGAACAAGTTCCTTTAACAAAAAGCTGTTTCCTATTCAGGCTCTGATCTTTAAATGCAAGGCACTGTGGACTCCTCCTAAGACTTTCAGATTTTCGTTTTAAATGCCCCAATAGAGCAATTCTATAGATTTTAGCTTCGGCTATGCAAGGGCAAAAAGGAGGGCACAGTGAGGACAATTTACACTGGATCATTTTCAAGGACTGTAGTCTAACCACTCATTACTTAACAATTGTCCTTTGTGCACCTGATTATTCTCTAAGTACTGAGAGAACGCAGGACTTCTTTTTGAAAGATACCAGCAACAAAACCTAAGAGAACACGACTTTGATTATAAACTGCTGCGGCACTTCGACCAGGAAAGGGCAGTACGTGTGGTCTACTTAAATACCACTAATAAAGCTACATTCTGCTTACAATAATAGAGGTATGTTCCTTAATTACGGCCTCCGGTGTTACTCCACAAAAATAACTTCTTAAAAGATTAATACACCTATATTTTTAAAGTACGACCAGCTTAGCAAGGTGGCAAATTTGTTTGAAAACATAAAACACAGACAATTCACCACCACCGCTCAGTAACACACATACATAAACAGACTCGAAGCGGAGTTAAGCACAAAATCCTTACCCCATTTTGCCCAGTGAAAACTTGCTCGGAAGTTTCTGCTCTTATGCTACGGAATAACTCCAAAGGAATTTCTCCGTCCGTTATTTCGCAGTTGCTTTTCCACCCCCCGAGATCCTTTTGTGGAGGTATTTCAGTGATGCTGAAAATTCAGTTAGTTCCCTTAGGTAAAATGATTTCTCTCTGGGAAATACCAAAATGTTCAAACAGAGGTGGCATTTGCTTATTAGAGTTAAAATGCTGCGCGGAGGAGACGGCGGTCAACTCTATTCCACAAAATGAGTCTATGAATCGGGAAATGCAGAATCCAGCTTCACGGAGTCCTATAAAAAATGAGTTCAGTGGTCATATCTCTCCTGTCCTCCTCCACACTCAGGGAGAGCCCAGGTAACTCGGCCTTTTCGGTGCTACTAAGGCTGCGGGTTCAAATTTCTCCACCACACCAGGTCCCTGGGGGTGGAGCGTGCAACCCAATGCGACGTGCACTTGAGAGATCCCTACGAGAAAATAAAAATCCTAAGCGCAGTAATGCCACTGCTTCCCTGCGCTCACATTAGAAAAAGCTATGTAGAAAAATCTCTTCCAAGTGCAAACCCAGCGGCTCGCGACGTGCACGGCACTCCACATTGGAATCTGTCTTTTAATTTTTTCCCCCCCTCCTAAGACTGGGAGCAGAGAGGAGGCGGGGAGGAGGAAGAGAAGGCTGGGCAGGATCGATTCATTCTCCCGAGGAGAACACACGGAGCCATTTCCAGGCTGGCAGCAGGCTGGGGGCGCAGCGCACGCCGGGGAGCAGAGGGAGGGGGCCGGATCCCACCTCCCTCAGCCCCTGCCCGCCCCCCGCCGCCGAGCACAATGGAGCCCGGCTCGCGCCCGGCCCTTCATTCGCTGCTGCCGCTCTTCCCTCCGCTCTTCGGAGCACCGCAAGTTCGAGGCTCCGACGGCGGAGAATGAATGAATCAGAGAGCCAAGCCCCACGCTGCCCCCCGGCACCCTGCCCCCAGCTCCGGGACGGGCCGAGCAGCGGCGAAGGATGGGGCTGAAGGGTCGACGGGAGCCCGCCCGAGCCGAGGCGGGCGGCTAATCCCGCGTCGGGACCAGGGGAAAGGGGCTCGAAGCCGCAGAACAGCCGCTGCTCCAGCGCCCCCACCCCTGCTCCTCGCCTCTCCCGCTCCGCGCCGCCGCCACGCGC